>NW_028151757.1:0-85000 GCF_964638095.1 Poromitra crassiceps | reverse complement strand
TAACCCTAACCCTAACCCTAACCCTAACCCTAACCCTAACCCTAACCCTAACCCTAACCCTAACCCTAACCCTAACCCTAACCCTAACCCTAACCCTAACCCTAACCCTAACCCTAACCCTAACCCTAACCCTAACCCTAACCCTAACCCTAACCCTAACCCTAACCCTAACCCTAACCCTAACCCTAACCCTAACCCTAACCCTAACCCTAACCCTAACCCTAACCCTAACCCTAACCCTAACCCTAACCCTAACCCTAACCCTAACCCTAACCCTAACCCTAACCCTAACCCTAACCCTAACCCTAACCCTAACCCTAACCCTAACCCTAACCCTAACCCTAACCCTAACCCTAACCCTAACCCTAACCCTAACCCTAACCCTAACCCTAACCCTAACCCTAACCCTAACCCTAACCCTAACCCTAACCCTAACCCTAACCCTAACCCTAACCCTAACCCTAACCCTAACCCTAACCCTAACCCTAACCCTAACCCTAACCCTAACCCTAACCCTAACCCTAACCCTAACCCTAACCCTAACCCTAACCCTAACCCTAACCCTAACCCTAACCCTAACCCTAACCCTAACCCTAACCCTAACCCTAACCCTAACCCTAACCCTAACCCTAACCCTAACCCTAACCCTAACCCTAACCCTAACCCTAACCCTAACCCTAACCCTAACCCTAACCCTAACCCTAACCCTAACCCTAACCCTAACCCTAACCCTAACCCTAACCCTAACCCTAACCCTAACCCTAACCCTAACCCTAACCCTAACCCTAACCCTAACCCTAACCCTAACCCTAACCCTAACCCTAACCCTAACCCTAACCCTAACCCTAACCCTAACCCTAACCCTAACCCTAACCCTAACCCTAACCCTAACCCTAACCCTAACCCTAACCCTAACCCTAACCCTAACCCTAACCCTAACCCTAACCCTAACCCTAACCCTAACCCTAACCCTAACCCTAACCCTAACCCTAACCCTAACCCTAACCCTAACCCTAACCCTAACCCTAACCCTAACCCTAACCCTAACCCTAACCCTAACCCTAACCCTAACCCTAACCCTAACCCTAACCCTAACCCTAACCCTAACCCTAACCCTAACCCTAACCCTAACCCTAACCCTAACCCTAACCCTAACCCTAACCCTAACCCTAACCCTAACCCTAACCCTAACCCTAACCCTAACCCTAACCCTAACCCTAACCCTAACCCTAACCCTAACCCTAACCCTAACCCTAACCCTAACCCTAACCCTAACCCTAACCCTAACCCTAACCCTAACCCTAACCCTAACCCTAACCCTAACCCTAACCCTAACCCTAACCCTAACCCTAACCCTAACCCTAACCCTAACCCTAACCCTAACCCTAACCCTAACCCTAACCCTAACCCTAACCCTAACCCTAACCCTAACCCTAACCCTAACCCTAACCCTAACCCTAACCCTAACCCTAACCCTAACCCTAACCCTAACCCTAACCCTAACCCTAACCCTAACCCTAACCCTAACCCTAACCCTAACCCTAACCCTAACCCTAACCCTAACCCTAACCCTAACCCTAACCCTAACCCTAACCCTAACCCTAACCCTAACCCTAACCCTAACCCTAACCCTAACCCTAACCCTAACCCTAACCCTAACCCTAACCCTAACCCTAACCCTAACCCTAACCCTAACCCTAACCCTAACCCTAACCCTAACCCTAACCCTAACCCTAACCCTAACCCTAACCCTAACCCTAACCCTAACCCTAACCCTAACCCTAACCCTAACCCTAACCCTAACCCTAACCCTAACCCTAACCCTAACCCTAACCCTAACCCTAACCCTAACCCTAACCCTAACCCTAACCCTAACCCTAACCCTAACCCTAACCCTAACCCTAACCCTAACCCTAACCCTAACCCTAACCCTAACCCTAACCCTAACCCTAACCCTAACCCTAACCCTAACCCTAACCCTAACCCTAACCCTAACCCTAACCCTAACCCTAACCCTAACCCTAACCCTAACCCTAACCCTAACCCTAACCCTAACCCTAACCCTAACCCTAACCCTAACCCTAACCCTAACCCTAACCCTAACCCTAACCCTAACCCTAACCCTAACCCTAACCCTAACCCTAACCCTAACCCTAACCCTAACCCTAACCCTAACCCTAACCCTAACCCTAACCCTAACCCTAACCCTAACCCTAACCCTAACCCTAACCCTAACCCTAACCCTAACCCTAACCCTAACCCTAACCCTAACCCTAACCCTAACCCTAACCCTAACCCTAACCCTAACCCTAACCCTAACCCTAACCCTAACCCTAACCCTAACCCTAACCCTAACCCTAACCCTAACCCTAACCCTAACCCTAACCCTAACCCTAACCCTAACCCTAACCCTAACCCTAACCCTAACCCTAACCCTAACCCTAACCCTAACCCTAACCCTAACCCTAACCCTAACCCTAACCCTAACCCTAACCCTAACCCTAACCCTAACCCTAACCCTAACCCTAACCCTAACCCTAACCCTAACCCTAACCCTAACCCTAACCCTAACCCTAACCCTAACCCTAACCCTAACCCTAACCCTAACCCTAACCCTAACCCTAACCCTAACCCTAACCCTAACCCTAACCCTAACCCTAACCCTAACCCTAACCCTAACCCTAACCCTAACCCTAACCCTAACCCTAACCCTAACCCTAACCCTAACCCTAACCCTAACCCTAACCCTAACCCTAACCCTAACCCTAACCCTAACCCTAACCCTAACCCTAACCCTAACCCTAACCCTAACCCTAACCCTAACCCTAACCCTAACCCTAACCCTAACCCTAACCCTAACCCTAACCCTAACCCTAACCCTAACCCTAACCCTAACCCTAACCCTAACCCTAACCCTAACCCTAACCCTAACCCTAACCCTAACCCTAACCCTAACCCTAACCCTAACCCTAACCCTAACCCTAACCCTAACCCTAACCCTAACCCTAACCCTAACCCTAACCCTAACCCTAACCCTAACCCTAACCCTAACCCTAACCCTAACCCTAACCCTAACCCTAACCCTAACCCTAACCCTAACCCTAACCCTAACCCTAACCCTAACCCTAACCCTAACCCTAACCCTAACCCTAACCCTAACCCTAACCCTAACCCTAACCCTAACCCTAACCCTAACCCTAACCCTAACCCTAACCCTAACCCTAACCCTAACCCTAACCCTAACCCTAACCCTAACCCTAACCCTAACCCTAACCCTAACCCTAACCCTAACCCTAACCCTAACCCTAACCCTAACCCTAACCCTAACCCTAACCCTAACCCTAACCCTAACCCTAACCCTAACCCTAACCCTAACCCTAACCCTAACCCTAACCCTAACCCTAACCCTAACCCTAACCCTAACCCTAACCCTAACCCTAACCCTAACCCTAACCCTAACCCTAACCCTAACCCTAACCCTAACCCTAACCCTAACCCTAACCCTAACCCTAACCCTAACCCTAACCCTAACCCTAACCCTAACCCTAACCCTAACCCTAACCCTAACCCTAACCCTAACCCTAACCCTAACCCTAACCCTAACCCTAACCCTAACCCTAACCCTAACCCTAACCCTAACCCTAACCCTAACCCTAACCCTAACCCTAACCCTAACCCTAACCCTAACCCTAACCCTAACCCTAACCCTAACCCTAACCCTAACCCTAACCCTAACCCTAACCCTAACCCTAACCCTAACCCTAACCCTAACCCTAACCCTAACCCTAACCCTAACCCTAACCCTAACCCTAACCCTAACCCTAACCCTAACCCTAACCCTAACCCTAACCCTAACCCTAACCCTAACCCTAACCCTAACCCTAACCCTAACCCTAACCCTAACCCTAACCCTAACCCTAACCCTAACCCTAACCCTAACCCTAACCCTAACCCTAACCCTAACCCTAACCCTAACCCTAACCCTAACCCTAACCCTAACCCTAACCCTAACCCTAACCCTAACCCTAACCCTAACCCTAACCCTAACCCTAACCCTAACCCTAACCCTAACCCTAACCCTAACCCTAACCCTAACCCTAACCCTAACCCTAACCCTAACCCTAACCCTAACCCTAACCCTAACCCTAACCCTAACCCTAACCCTAACCCTAACCCTAACCCTAACCCTAACCCTAACCCTAACCCTAACCCTAACCCTAACCCTAACCCTAACCCTAACCCTAACCCTAACCCTAACCCTAACCCTAACCCTAACCCTAACCCTAACCCTAACCCTAACCCTAACCCTAACCCTAACCCTAACCCTAACCCTAACCCTAACCCTAACCCTAACCCTAACCCTAACCCTAACCCTAACCCTAACCCTAACCCTAACCCTAACCCTAACCCTAACCCTAACCCTAACCCTAACCCTAACCCTAACCCTAACCCTAACCCTAACCCTAACCCTAACCCTAACCCTAACCCTAACCCTAACCCTAACCCTAACCCTAACCCTAACCCTAACCCTAACCCTAACCCTAACCCTAACCCTAACCCTAACCCTAACCCTAACCCTAACCCTAACCCTAACCCTAACCCTAACCCTAACCCTAACCCTAACCCTAACCCTAACCCTAACCCTAACCCTAACCCTAACCCTAACCCTAACCCTAACCCTAACCCTAACCCTAACCCTAACCCTAACCCTAACCCTAACCCTAACCCTAACCCTAACCCTAACCCTAACCCTAACCCTAACCCTAACCCTAACCCTAACCCTAACCCTAACCCTAACCCTAACCCTAACCCTAACCCTAACCCTAACCCTAACCCTAACCCTAACCCTAACCCTAACCCTAACCCTAACCCTAACCCTAACCCTAACCCTAACCCTAACCCTAACCCTAACCCTAACCCTAACCCTAACCCTAACCCTAACCCTAACCCTAACCCTAACCCTAACCCTAACCCTAACCCTAACCCTAACCCTAACCCTAACCCTAACCCTAACCCTAACCCTAACCCTAACCCTAACCCTAACCCTAACCCTAACCCTAACCCTAACCCTAACCCTAACCCTAACCCTAACCCTAACCCTAACCCTAACCCTAACCCTAACCCTAACCCTAACCCTAACCCTAACCCTAACCCTAACCCTAACCCTAACCCTAACCCTAACCCTAACCCTAACCCTAACCCTAACCCTAACCCTAACCCTAACCCTAACCCTAACCCTAACCCTAACCCTAACCCTAACCCTAACCCTAACCCTAACCCTAACCCTAACCCTAACCCTAACCCTAACCCTAACCCTAACCCTAACCCTAACCCTAACCCTAACCCTAACCCTAACCCTAACCCTAACCCTAACCCTAACCCTAACCCTAACCCTAACCCTAACCCTAACCCTAACCCTAACCCTAACCCTAACCCTAACCCTAACCCTAACCCTAACCCTAACCCTAACCCTAACCCTAACCCTAACCCTAACCCTAACCCTAACCCTAACCCTAACCCTAACCCTAACCCTAACCCTAACCCTAACCCTAACCCTAACCCTAACCCTAACCCTAACCCTAACCCTAACCCTAACCCTAACCCTAACCCTAACCCTAACCCTAACCCTAACCCTAACCCTAACCCTAACCCTAACCCTAACCCTAACCCTAACCCTAACCCTAACCCTAACCCTAACCCTAACCCTAACCCTAACCCTAACCCTAACCCTAACCCTAACCCTAACCCTAACCCTAACCCTAACCCTAACCCTAACCCTAACCCTAACCCTAACCCTAACCCTAACCCTAACCCTAACCCTAACCCTAACCCTAACCCTAACCCTAACCCTAACCCTAACCCTAACCCTAACCCTAACCCTAACCCTAACCCTAACCCTAACCCTAACCCTAACCCTAACCCTAACCCTAACCCTAACCCTAACCCTAACCCTAACCCTAACCCTAACCCTAACCCTAACCCTAACCCTAACCCTAACCCTAACCCTAACCCTAACCCTAACCCTAACCCTAACCCTAACCCTAACCCTAACCCTAACCCTAACCCTAACCCTAACCCTAACCCTAACCCTAACCCTAACCCTAACCCTAACCCTAACCCTAACCCTAACCCTAACCCTAACCCTAACCCTAACCCTAACCCTAACCCTAACCCTAACCCTAACCCTAACCCTAACCCTAACCCTAACCCTAACCCTAACCCTAACCCTAACCCTAACCCTAACCCTAACCCTAACCCTAACCCTAACCCTAACCCTAACCCTAACCCTAACCCTAACCCTAACCCTAACCCTCAACCTAACCCTAACCCTAACCCTAACCCTAACCCTAACCCTAACCCTAACCCAAAGTGGGAGGAGCTACTTTTTTTTATTTGCATATCTCGAATAAATTTGCATAAATTAGGTTTAACATGGGAAAGATAGGGATCATCACGTGATGATCGTGGCTTTTACCCCCTTACCCTAACCCTAACCCTAACCCTAACCCTAACCCTAACCCTAACCCTAACCCTAACCCTAACCCTAACCCTAACCCTAACCCTAACCCTAACCCTAACCCTAACCCTAACCCTAACCCTAACCCTAACCCTAACCCTAACCCTAACCCTAACCCTAACCCTAACCCTAACCCTAACCCTAACCCTAACCCTAACCCTAACCCTAACCCTAACCCTAACCCTAACCCTAACCCAACCCTAACCCTAACCCTAACCCTAACCCTAACCCTAACCCTAACCCTAACCCTAACCCTAAGTGCAGTTATCTAACCCCATCCCACCACAAATACACACCTTAACCCCTCCAATTCACGTTTTAATTTGATCCCTAAAAAAAAGTTGCTAGCATGTTAGCTTAGCATTAGCTTAGCATAAAAAAAAGAAAAAAAAATGTTGCTAGCATGTTAGCTTAGCATTAGCTTAGCATTAGCTAAAAAAAAAAAAAAAAAAAAAAAAAAAAAAAGTTAAAATAGTTAGCAAAAAAACCACTTCCTGTTTTTGGCCTTCAAAATAAAAGAAAATGACCAAAACAGGAAGTAGAATTTCCCTTGCTCGGATCAAGCTAAAAAGTAGTTATTCAAGTTCCCCGTAATATTCCCAGTCGTTAGAGTGGTTACTTGGCTATGAAAAAAATAAAAAATTTCAAAATAAAATAAAAAAAAAAAAAAAAAAAAAAAAGTTAAAATAGTTAGCAAAAAAACCACTTCCTGTTTTTGGCCTTCAAAATAAAAGAAAATGACCAAAACAGGAAGTAGAATTTCCCTTGCTCGGATCAAGCTAAAAAGTAGTTATTCAAGTTCCCCGTAATATTCCCAGTCGTTAGAGTGGTTACTTGGCTATGAAAAAAAAATAAAATTTCAAAATAAAATTAAAAAAAAAAAAAAAAAAAAAAAAACGCGTTTGGGCCATTTTGGGCCATTTCCCTTGCTTTTTGGCCAAAATGAAGTCGTTTTTCGAGCTCCTCGCCAAAAATGGAGTCCTTAGAGTACCTACATGGCTATAAAAAAAAAAAAAAATTTTAATGAAAAAAAACAAAAAAAACACAAAGTACTTCAAAACTCCCAAATCGCATGAAACGTGCTCCTAACACAACCCCACAAAAAAACACTCAAAACCCTAACCACCCAAACACTTGGTAAAATTTCAACACTTTTCAAAAAAAAAAAAAAAAAAAAAAACACAAGTACTTTTCCCATACAAAAAAAAAAAAAAAGTCTCTTAGCCGTTTCACCAAACGACTCCAATCAACCCAATTCATGCTCATATGACACCCCCCCAACAACCCTCCCTCAAAACAGCCTAGGGTTGGCCAAAATGCCATGTTCAAAGCCTATTTACACCCACTTCCGGTCACTTCCGGCGGAAGCCCCGCCCATATTCGGGACCAGCGCATAAAACTACATAAGACTACATGTCTAACTTCCTAACCCTAGTTCCAACTTAGCCCTTCACAATGGGTCAACGGTCTACAACCCTAACAACCTAGTGCAAATTTCAGCTAGGGTTGTCAATTAACTCCCCTGGACCACCTGGAGCTATAATTTCAATTGGAGCATGTAGCCCTCCTATAGGAGAGCAGATCCTGAGAAAAGATTAGCACAAGTCCCCTCCCCCTAGGCAGGGGGGCGGTCCAATCGTTTAAAAATGTTGAAACTAGGGGTGCTAATAACTCCTAAAGTAAAAGGACTAGAAGGCTGTCCTTTCTTGGGGGAACTCCTCTCACACCCCTCTTCCCGCCCACAAAAAATGGGAGGTCAAAACGCCCCCTAAAAATCGGAAGTCGCGTTTCGGCCATTTCCCTTGCTTTTTGGCCAAAATGAACTCGGTTTTCGGGCTCCTCGCCAAAAATGGAGTCCTTAGAGTACCTACATGGCTATAAAAAAAAAAAAAAAAAATTTGAAAAAAAAAAAAAAAAAAAAAAAAAAAAATCAAACCTGAATAACTCCTAGGGGAAGTCACTTAAAATTCTAATTTTTTTTGTGGGAACTCCTCTCACACTCCTCTTTCAGCCCACAAAAAATGGGAGGTCAAAACGGAACTTTTTTTCTTTACAAAAAAAATGTCGTATCTTTATATTCACTAAAATTCAGTAATTGAAGCTACAACCAAAATGACGGTTTGAGCATGTACTAGGGGTTGTCAACATACACTGTAGCCAAAATTTCGGCTCAAGGTTGAGTGGAACTGTGTCAAATTGACAAAAAGAGATGTCAATTTTGCTGGATTTCGTAATTTCGTGCGTTTTTTTTTTTTTTTTCAACTCTGCGGGACCACAGCTCGCTCAGCGTAGCTCCGATTAGCCTACCCTTTGCTGAGAGTAGGCTTTAGACTGTCTCCTACGTGTCCAGCAACTTTGAAAGGGCTAGCTTCAATTACTGATTTTTAGTGAATTGTTGCATCCGACATCCGTCTTTTTTTTTTTTTTCCAAAAAACCAAAGTTATTCCAAATGACACCAAACTCGTTCAGGCGTATCTTCTCATCATGATGAAGAATCCCTGTAACTTTGGTGTCATTTTTTTTTTTTTTTTTGACCAAAGTTTTTCCAAATGACACCAAACTCGTTCAGGCGTATCTTCTCATCATGATGAAGCTTCCCTGTAACTTTGGTGTCATTTGGAGCACTCCTAAAATTTGCCAAAATTCGGATCCAGGTAAAACCTATTTTTTCGGGCTCCTCGCCAAAAATGGAGTCTGTAGAGTACCTACATGGCTATACTTAATTTTCCCACCAAAAAAAAAAAAAAAAAAAAAAAAAAAAAAACATAAGTACTTTTCCTATGTAAAAAAAAAAAAGTACTTCCGGCGATAGTACCATTCGACTCCAAATGACCTGAAACGCACTCCTATCACATCCCCTGAGGAAGGATTTTGGCTGAAACACTTAGTAAAAAAAACTAGGGTTTCACTAGGGTTTACATAGCAAACTTCCGGTGGGCGTGGCCTAACCAAAGTAGGGGGGATCTGTAGCCACGCCCCCAAGGAGTTCGAATGTGCAAAAAAATAGGCTCCGCCCCCTTTCCCTGGCTTCCGGCGGGGGGGGGTGGAGCCAAAAAAGGGTAACTCCGCCCCCGAAGGTCGTAGAGCCTCGGGGGCGTGGTTTTAGTGGGGTACCTCGATCTCCTAAGTTTGGTAGGGTACTTTGCCAAAGTGGGAGGAGCTACTTTTTTTTATTTGCATATCTCGAATAAATTTGCATAAATTAGGTTTAACATGGGAAAGATAGGGATCATCACGTGATGATCGTGGCTTTTACCCCCTTACCCTAACCCTAACCCTAACCCTAACCCTAACCCTAACCCTAACCCTAACCCTAACCCTAACCCTAACCCTAACCCTAACCCTAACCCTAACCCTAACCCTAACCCTAACCCTAACCCTAACCCTAACCCTAACCCTAACCCTAACCCTAACCCTAAACCCTAACCCTAACCCTAACCCTAACCCTAACCCTAACCCTAACCCTAACCCTAACCCTAACCCTAACCCTAACCCTAACCCTAACCCTAACCCTAACCCTAACCCTAACCCTAACCCTAACCCTAACCCTAACCCTAACCCTAACCCTAACCCTAACCCTAACCCTAACCCTAACCCTAACCCTAACCCTACAGACTGAACCAGAAAAGATAATCTTGGCCTTTGGTATTAACAACAGGACACAAAAAGGTCACAGAACCCTGTCTAAACAGGTAACACAAGCAGTAACAACGACACAGGACTGCTTCCCTGAAGCTAATGTCTGGGTACCTCTGATCAATTATTCAAAGGACCTACCAGACGAAGAACAGACAGTACTGAATGATCTGAATGACATTATCAGGGACAACTTCCGTATCATTCCCCAACTTCCACATCAATATTTCACCACTGAAAAAGACAACATACACTGGGACACAGAAACAGCAAAAAGCATGCTGGACCATTGGTCTCAACAGATAAACTAAAAGACCCCATAAGCCCACCTACAAGGGAGGGGTCTAAAAATGTTATAAATTTGTCCAAACACTTTAGACCAACCACTTCCCAGTTGGAGTTACTCAACAGAGGCCTAACCTTCATTCCCACGTTGGAATGCAACAAGAACCTAAAGGAAAAAAGCAAGTGGGATTTACAACAGTACCATAGAAAAATCAAATTGGCAGTGCACTTCCAAGACAAGGAAGAAACAGACATCCCCCTGTTTACACCAAAATCTAACTGGTCTCCAGAAGATGACCAACTACCAGCAGAGGTTAGAGACCTTATTGAGGCAGATAATGAGTACTTTCAAAAACACTTCATACTTAGAAGGCTAGTCAATAACCTGAATAGAGGGGAAGAGAGAGCCATTCTTCAACTAAAACAAAACAAAGATATCATTATCAAACCAGCAGATAAGGGCAGTGCGATTGTCATTTTGGACAAAAAACAATATCTGTGGGAGGGCCACAGACAACTGGAGGATATCAAATACTACACCAAACTGGACAAACCCATCTATCCGGAAACCATAAACATAGTACAAAAAATCATAGATAAACTTCTGGAAAAAAAGTTTATAAATATTAAACAACACATCTACCTGATGGGTAACTCAGATCCTAGAGCCAGAATATTCTATATGCTACCTAAAATCCATAAAGATCCTACCAAGTGGAGTAAACCATACGAAATTCCTCCAGGAAGACCTATTGTCTCAGATTGTGACAGTGAAACATACTACACAGCGGAATACATAGATCATTTTCTAAATCCACTATCAAACAAACACCCCAGCTACATCAAGGACACGTATCATTTTGTTAACACAGTCAAACGACTACATATCCCCACAGGGGCCATGTTATTCACACTAGATGTGGATAGTCTATACACCAATATAGACACAAGTGAGGGCATTCAAGCCGTTAAAGAAATATTTAGAAAATATCCTGACAAAAGGAGACCGGAGAAAGAACTTCTACAATTATTGGATATCAATCTGAGAAGAAATGACTTTGAATTCAATGATAAATTCTACTTACAAGTGAAAGGCACAGCTATGGGCAAAAAATTTGCCCCTGCATATGCAAACATATTTATGGCAGAGTGGGAAACCTCAGCCTTGGCATCTTGTAAGATTAAACCACTATATTATCTTAGATATCTTGATGATATATGGGGTGTATGGCCACACTCAGAGTCAGAATTTACTCAATTCATGACTATTCTCAACACACATAACTCTTCCATTACACTGAAGTCAACTACCAGTTATACATCAGTGGATTTCCTGGATACCACCACATATAAGGGAACACACTTTGACAAAACAAATCATCTAGAAGTCAAGGTATTCTTCAAAGAAACAGATACTCACGCCCTACTACATAAAAGTAGCTACCACCCAAAGCACACATATGCAGGCCTCTTAGATTTCATAGGATATGTAGCCACAAATCAGACTTTTGGGAAGCCAGAAAAATCCTCTTTGTGGCACTGGCTAAAAGAGGTTACAGCCGTTCATTTTTAAGAAATGCAACAAAGAAATACCTACTAACCAAACCCATACAGGTCTCTACAATCTTACCATTCATCACAACATACTCACCAGCCACAGTCAAATTGGTGAAGATTATAAAGGAGAATTTTGACAGGATCTTTAAAGACACTGACCTCTTGCAAGACCACAGAGTCATTGCAGCATTCAGAAAAAACAAAAATTTACAAGACCATCTGATCAAAGCCAAAATACAATCAAAAAAGACTACAACATCAAAAAGTCAATGGTCATACTATCAGAAAAAAACATGGATACGGTGTTATAACACCAACATGGTTTACAAAACCATGCCAGGAGGAAACCCACTGACCAAAAATTGTGTCTATCTTGTCACTTGTACTACATGTAAGAAACAATATGTTGGGGAAACAGGAAACACAATAAGTTTACGTTTCACACAACACAAATACAATGTGATACGTGGCAAAGAGATACAGACACCTTTTGTGGCACATTTTGTTGATCATGGATGGCCGGCAGTACAGGCCACAGTCATCCAGTTCAACTATAGATGGAACATCTATCAGAGAAAACGACAGGAAAGACTCTGGATTAAGGTATTGGATACAACTATCCCTAAGGGTCTTAACAGGAGGTAGGATCACCTGATCACCCGGTCAGTAACGAGATGGCCAATGCATAGTGCCCTGGCCTGAGCCAGGGCACCCTTCCCCCTACCCCTAACCCTAACCCTAACCCTAACCCTAACCCTAACCCTAACCCTAACCCTAACCCTAACCCTAAAAAAAAAGTTGCTAGCATGTTAGCTTAGCATTAGCTTAGCATAAAAAAAAGAAAAAAAAAAGTTAGCTTAGCATTAGCTAAAAAAAAAAAAAAAAAAAAAAAAAAGTTAAAATAGTTAGCAAAAAAACCACTTCCTGTTTTTGGCCTTCAAAATAAAAGAAAATGACCAAAACAGGAAGTAGAATTTCCCTTGCTCGGATCAAGCTAAAAAGTAGTTATTCAAGTTCCCCGTAATATTCCCAGTCGTTAGAGTGGTTACTTGGCTATGAAAAAAAATAAATTTAAAAAAAAAAAAAAAAAAAAAAAAAAAAAAAAAAAAAGTTAAAATAGTTAGCAAAAAAACCACTTCCTGTTTTTGGCCTTCAAAATAAAAGAAAATGACCAAAACAGGAAGTAGAATTTCCCTTGCTCGGATCAAGCTAAAAAGTAGTTATTCAAGTTCCCCGTAATATTCCCAGTCGTTAGAGTGGTTACTTGGCTATGAAAAAAACAAAAAATTTCAAAAAAAAAAAAAAAAAAAAAAAAAAAAAAAAAAAAAAACGCGTTTGGGCCATTTTGGGCCATTTCCCTTGCTTTTTGGCCAAAATGAAGTCGTTTTTCGAGCTCCTCGCCAAAAATTGAGTCCTTAGAGTACCTACATGCCTATAAAAAAAAAAAAAAAATTAATAATGAAAAAAAAAAAAAAACACCAAGTACTTCAAAACTCCCAAATCGCATGAAACGTGCTCCTAACACAACCCCACAAAAAAACACTCAAAACCCTAACCACCCAAACACTTGGTAAAATTTCAACACTTTTCAAAAAAAAAAAAAAAAAAAAAAACCAAAGTACTTTTCCCATACAAAAAAAAAAAAAAGTCTCTTAGCCGTTTCACCAAACGACTCCAATCAACCCAATTCATGCTCATATGACACCCCCCCAACAACCCTCCCTCAAAACAGCCTAGGGTTGGCCAAAATGCCATGTTCAAAGCCTATTTACACCCATTTCCGGTCACTTCCGGCGGAAGCCCCGCCCATATTCGGGACCAGCGCATAAAACTACATAAGACTACATGTCTAACTTCCTAACCCTAGTTCCAACTTAGCCCTTCACAATGGGTCAACGGTCTACAACCCTAACAACCTAGTGCAAATTTCAGCTAGGGTTGTCAATTAACTCCCCTGGACCACCTGGAGCTATAATTTCAATTGGAGCATGTAGCCCTCCTATAGGAGAGCAGATCCTGAGAAAAGATTAGCACAAGTCCCCTCCCCCTAGGCAGGGGGGCGGTCCAATCGTTTAAAAATGTTGAAACTAGGGGTGCTAATAACTCCTAAAGTAAAAGGACTAGAAGGCTGTCCTTTCTTGGGGGAACTCCTCTCACACCCCTCTTCCCGCCCACAAAAAATGGGAGGTCAAAACGCCCCCTAAAAATCGGAAGTCGCGTTTCGGCCATTTCCCTTGCTTTTTGGCCAAAATGAACTCGGTTTTCGGGCTCCTCGCCAAAAATGGAGTCCTTAGAGTACCTACATGGCTATAAAAAAAAAAAAAAAAAATTTGAAAAAAAAAAAAAAAAAAAAAAAAAAAAATCAAACCTGAATAACTCCTAGGGGAAGTCACTTAAAATTCTAATTTTTTTTGTGGGAACTCCTCTCACACTCCTCTTTCAGCCCACAAAAAATGGGAGGTCAAAACGGAACTTTTTTTCTTTACAAAAAAATGTCGTATCTTTATATTCACTAAAATTCAGTAATTGAAGCTACAACCAAAATGACGGTTTGAGCATGTACTAGGGGTGGTCAACATACACTGTAGCCAAAATTTCGGCTCAAGGTTGAGTGGAACTGTGTCAAATTGACAAAAAGAGATGTCAATTTTGCTGGATTTCGTAATTTCGTGCGTTTTTTTTTTTTTTTCAACTCTGCGGGACCACAGCTCGCTCAGCGTAGCTCCGATTAGCCTACCCTTTGCTGAGAGTAGGCTTTAGACTGTCTCCTACGTGTCCAGCAACTTTGAAAGGGCTAGCTTCAATTACTGATTTTTAGTGAATTGTTGCATCCGACATCCGTCTTTTTTTTTTTTTTCAAAAAAACCAAAGTTATTCCAAATGACACCAAACTCGTTCAGGCGTATCTTCTCATCATGATGAAGAATCCCTGTGACTTTGGGGCTTTTTTTTTTTTTTTTTTTGACCAAAGTTATTCCAAATGACACCAAACTCGTTCAGGCGTATCTTCTCATCATGATGAAGAATCCCTGTAACTTTGGTGTCATTTGGAGCACTCCTAAAATTGGCCGAAACTCGGATCCAGGTAAAACCTATTTTTTCGGGCTCCTCGCCAAAAATATAGTCTGTAGAGTACCTACATGGCTATACTTAATTTTCCCACCAAAAAAAAAAAAAAAAAAAAAAAAAAAAAAACCCAAGTACTTTTCCTATGTAAAAAAGGGTTAGGGCTCCGCCCCCTTTCCCTGGCTTCCGGCGGGGGGGGGGTGGAGCCAAAAAAGGGTAACTCCGCCCCCGAAGGTCGTA
Source organism: Poromitra crassiceps (assembly GCF_964638095.1). Classification (NCBI taxonomy): domain Eukaryota; kingdom Metazoa; phylum Chordata; class Actinopteri; order Beryciformes; family Melamphaidae; genus Poromitra; species Poromitra crassiceps. The sequence continues at coordinate 69,698 of NW_028151757.1, read as the reverse complement.
GAGCCTCGGGGGCGTGGTTTTAGTGGGGTACCTCGATCTCCTAAGTTTGGTAGGGTACTTTGCCAAAGTGGGAGGAGCTACTTTTTTTTATTTGCATATCTCGAATAAATTTGCATAAATTAGGTTTAACATGGGAAAGATAGGGATCATCACGTGATGATCGTGGCTTTTACCCCCTTACCCTAACCCTAACCCTAACCCTAACCCTAACCCTAACCTCTAACCCTAACCCTAACCCTAACCCTAACCCTAACCCTAACCCTAACCCTAACCCTATGTACAAGTACCTCTCCGCTCCATGTACAAGTACCTCTCCGCTCAATGTACAAATACCTCTCCGCTCCATGTACAAGTAGCTCTCCGCTGAATGTACAAGTGTCGACAGTACCTCTCCGCTCAATGTACAAGTACCTCTCCGCTCAATGTACAAATACCTCTCCGCTCCATGTACAAGTACCTCTCCGCTCAATGTCAAGTATCGACAGTACCTCTCCGCTCCATGTACAAGTACCTCTCCGCTGAATGTACAAGTGTCGACAGTACCTCTCCGCTCAATGTACAAGTACCTCTCCGCTCCATGTACAAGTACCTCTCCGCTCCATGTACAAGTACCTCTCCGCTCAATGTACAAGTGTCGACAGTACCTCTACGCTCAATGTACAAGTGTCGACAGTACCTCTCCGCTCTCATGTACAAGTACCTCTCCGATCCATGTACAAGTACATCTCCGCTCCATGTACAAGTACATCTCCGCTCAATGTACAAGTACCTCTCCGCTCCATGTACAAGTACCTCTCCGCTCCATGTACAAGTACCTCTCCGCTCCATGTACAAGTACCTCTCCGCTCCATGTACAAGTACCTCTCCGCTCAATGTACAAGTACCTCTCCGCTCCATGTACAAGTACCTCTCCGCTCAATGTACAAGTACCTCTCCGCTCCATGTACAAGTACCTCTCCGCTCCATGTACAAGTACCTCTCCGCTCCATGTACAAGTACCTCTCCGCTCAATGTCAAGTATCGACAGTACCTCTCCGCTCCATGTACAAGTACCTCTCCGCTGAATGTACAAGTGTCGACAGTACCTCTCCGCTCAATGTACAAGTACCTCTCCGCTCCATGTACAAGTACCTCTCCGCTCTCATGTACAAGTACCTCTCCGCTCCATGTACAAGTACCTCTCCGCTCAATGTACAAGTACCTCTGCGCTCCATGTACAAGTACCTCTCCGCTCAATGTACAAGTACCTCTCCGCTCAATGTACAAGTGTCGACAGTACCTCTCCGCTCCATGTACAAGTACCTCTCCGCTCAATGTACAAGTGTCGACAGTACCTCTACGCTCAATGTACAAGTGTCGACAGTACCTCTCCGCTCTCATGTACAAGTACCTCTCCGATCCATGTACAAGTACATCTCCGCTCCATGTACAAGTACATCTCCGCTCAATGTACAAGTACCTCTCCGCTCCATGTACAAGTACCTCTCCGCTCCATGTACAAGTACCTCTCCGCTCCATGTACAAGTACCTCTCCGCTCCATGTACAAGTACCTCTCCGCTCAATGTACAAGTACCTCTCCGCTCCATGTACAAGTACCTCTCCGCTCCATGTACAAGTACCTCTCCGCTCCATGTACAAGTACCTCTCCGCTCAATGTACAAGTACCTCTCCGCTCCATGTACAAGTACCTCTCCGCTCCATGTACAAGTACCTCTCCGCTCCATGTACAAGTACCTCTCCGCTCAATGTACAAGTACCTCTCCGCTCCCTGTACAAGTACATCTCCGCTCCATGTACAAGTACCTCTCCGCTCCATGTACAAGTACCTCTCCGCTCAATGTACAAGTGTCGACAGTACCTCTCCGCTCCATGTACAAGTACCTCTCCGCTCCATGTACAAGTACCAAGTACCTCTCCGCTCCATGTACAAGTACATCTCTGCTCCATGTACAAGTACCTCTCCGCTCAATGTACAAGTACATCTCCGCTCCATGTACAAGTACCTCTCCGCTCCATGTACAAGTACATCTCCGCTCCATGTACAAGTACCTCTCCGCTCCATGTACAAGTACCTCTCCGCTCAATGTACAAGTACATCTCCGCTCCATGTACAAGTACATCTCTGCTCCATGTACAAGTACCTCTCCGCTCAATGTACAAGTACATCTCCGCTCCATGTACAAGTACCTCTCCGCTCCATGTACAAGTACCTCTCCGGTCCATGTACAAGTACCTCTCCGCTCCATGTACAAGTACCTCTCCGCTCCATGTACAAGTACCTCTCCGCTCAATGTCAAGTGTCGACAGTACCTCTCCGCTCCATGTACAAATACCTCTCCGCTCCATGTACAAGTACCTCTCCGCTCTCATGTACAAGTACCTCTCCGCTCCATGTACAAGTAGCTCTCCGCTCAATGTACAAGTGTCGACAGTACCTTTCCGCTCCATGTACAAATACCTCTCCGCTCTCATGTACAAGTACCTCTCCGCTCCATGTACAAGTACCTCTCCGCTCAATGTACAAATACCTCTCCGCTCCATGTATAAGTACCTCTCCGCTCTATGTACAAGTACCTCTCCGCTCCATGTACAAGTACCTCTCCGCTCAATGTACAAATACCTCTCCGCTCCATGTACAAGTAGCTCTCCGCTGAATGTACAAGTGTCGACAGTACCTCTCCGCTCAATGTACAAGTACCTCTCCGCTCAATGTACAAATACCTCTCCGCTCCATGTACAAGTACCTCTCCGCTCAATGTCAAGTATCGACAGTACCTCTCCGCTCCATGTACAAGTACCTCTCCGCTGAATGTACAAGTGTCGACAGTACCTCTCCGCTCAATGTACAAGTACCTCTCCGCTCCATGTACAAGTACCTCTCCGCTCTCATGTACAAGTACCTCTCCGCTCCATGTACAAGTACCTCTCCCCTCAATGTACAAGTACCTCTGCGCTCCATGTACAAGTACCTCTCCGCTCAATGTACAAGTACCTCTCCGCTCAATGTACAAGTGTCGACAGTACCTCTCCGCTCCATGTACAAGTACCTCTCCGCTCAATGTACAAGTGTCGACAGTACCTCTACGCTCAATGTACAAGTGTCGACAGTACCTCTCCGCTCTCATGTACAAGTACCTCTCCGATCCATGTACAAGTACATCTCCGCTCCATGTACAAGTACATCTCCGCTCAATGTACAAGTACCTCTCCGCTCCATGTACAAGTACCTCTCCGCTCCATGTACAAGTACCTCTCCGCTCCATGTACAAGTACCTCTCCGCTCCATGTACAAGTACCTCTCCGCTCAATGTACAAGTACCTCTCCGCTCCATGTACAAGTACCTCTCCGCTCAATGTACAAGTACCTCTCCGCTCCATGTACAAGTACCTCTCCGCTCCATGTACAAGTACCTCTCCGCTCCATGTACAAGTACCTCTCCGCTCCATGTACAAGTACATCTCTGCTCCATGTACAAGTACCTCTCCGCTCAATGTACAAGTACATCTCCGCTCCATGTACAAGTACCTCTCCGCTCCATGTACAAGTACATCTCCGCTCCATGTACAAGTACATCTCCGCTCCATGTACAAGTACCTCTCCGCTCCATGTACAAGTACCTCTCCGCTCAATGTACAAGTACATCTCCGCTCCATGTACAAGTACATCTCTGCTCCATGTACAAGTACCTCTCCGCTCAATGTACAAGTACATCTCCGCTCCATGTACAAGTACCTCTCCGCTCCATGTACAAGTACCTCTCCGGTCCATGTACAAGTACCTCTCCGCTCCATGTACAAGTACCTCTCCGCTCCATGTACAAGTACCTCTCCGCTCAATGTCAAGTGTCGACAGTACCTCTCCGCTCCATGTACAAATACCTCTCCGCTCTCATGTACAAGTACCTCTCCGCTCCATGTACAAGTACCTCTCCGCTCAATGTCAAGTGTCGACAGTACCTCTCCGCTCCATGTACAAATACCTCTCCGCTCCATGTACAAGTACCTCTCCGCTCTCATGTACAAGTACCTCTCCGCTCCATGTACAAGTAGCTCTCCGCTCAATGTACAAGTGTCGACAGTACCTTTCCGCTCCATGTACAAATACCTCTCCGCTCTCATGTACAAGTACCTCTCCGCTCCATGTACAAGTACCTCTCCGCTCAATGTACAAATACCTCTCCGCTCCATGTATAAGTACCTCTCCGCTCTATGTACAAGTACCTCTCCGCTCCATGTACAAGTACCTCTCCGGTCAATGTACAAATACCTCTCCGCTCCATGTACAAGTAGCTCTCCGCTGAATGTACAAGTGTCGACAGTACCTCTCCGCTCAATGTACAAGTACCTCTCCGCTCAATGTACAAATACCTCTCCGCTCCATGTACAAGTACCTCTCCGCTCAATGTCAAGTATCGACAGTACCTCTCCGCTCCATGTACAAGTACCTCTCCGCTGAATGTACAAGTGTCGACAGTACCTCTCCGCTCAATGTACATGTACCTCTCCGCTCCATGTACAAGTACCTCTCCGCTCTCATGTACAAGTACCTCTCCGCTCCATGTACAAGTACCTCTCCGCTCAATGTACAAGTACCTCTGCGCTCCATGTACAAGTACCTCTCCGCTCAATGTACAAGTACCTCTCCGCTCAATGTACAAGTGTCGACAGTACCTCTCCGCTCCATGTACAAGTACCTCTCCGCTCAATGTACAAGTGTCGACAGTACCTCTACGCTCAATGTACAAGTGTCGACAGTACCTCTCCGCTCTCATGTACAAGTACCTCTCCGATCCATGTACAAGTACATCTCCGCTCCATGTACAAGTACATCTCCGCTCAATGTACAAGTACCTCTCCGCTCCATGTACAAGTACCTCTCCGCTCCATGTACAAGTACCTCTCCGCTCCATGTACAAGTACCTCTCCGCTCCATGTACAAGTACCTCTCCGCTCAATGTACAAGTACCTCTCCGCTCCATGTACAAGTACCTCTCCGCTCAATGTACAAGTACCTCTCCGCTCCATGTACAAGTACCTCTCCGCTCCATGTACAAGTACCTCTCCGCTCCATGTACAAGTACCTCTCCGCTCCATGTACAAGTACATCTCTGCTCCATGTACAAGTACCTCTCCGCTCAATGTACAAGTACATCTCCGCTCCATGTACAAGTACCTCTCCGCTCCATGTACAAGTACATCTCCGCTCCATGTACAAGTACCTCTCCGCTCCATGTACAAGTACCTCTCCGCTCCATGTACAAGTACCTCTCCGCTCAATGTCAAGTGTCGACAGTACCTCTCCGCTCCATGTACAAATACCTCTCCGCTCCATGTACAAGTACCTCTCCGCTCTCATGTACAAGTACCTCTCCGCTCCATGTACAAGTAGCTCTCCGCTCAATGTACAAGTGTCGACAGTACCTTTCCGCTCCATGTACAAATACCTCTCCGCTCTCATGTACAAGTACCTCTCCGCTCCATGTACAAGTACCTCTCCGCTCAATGTACAAATACCTCTCCGCTCCATGTATAAGTACCTCTCCGCTCTATGTACAAGTACCTCTCCGCTCCATGTACAAGTACCTCTCCGCTCAATGTACAAATACCTCTCCGCTCCATGTACAAGTAGCTCTCCGCTGAATGTACAAGTGTCGACAGTACCTCTCCGCTCAATGTACAAGTACCTCTCCGCTCAATGTACAAATACCTCTCCGCTCCATGTACAAGTACCTCTCCGCTCAATGTCAAGTATCGACAGTACCTCTCCGCTCCATGTACAAGTACCTCTCCGCTGAATGTACAAGTGTCGACAGTACCTCTCCGCTCAATGTACAAGTACCTCTCCGCTCCATGTACAAGTACCTCTCCGCTCTCATGTACAAGTACCTCTCCGCTCCATGTACAAGTACCTCTCCCCTCAATGTACAAGTACCTCTGCGCTCCATGTACAAGTACCTCTCCGCTCAATGTACAAGTACCTCTCCGCTCAATGTACAAGTGTCGACAGTACCTCTCCGCTCCATGTACAAGTACCTCTCCGCTCAATGTACAAGTGTCGACAGTACCTCTACGCTCAATGTACAAGTGTCGACAGTACCTCTCCGCTCTCATGTACAAGTACCTCTCCGATCCATGTACAAGTACATCTCCGCTCCATGTACAAGTACATCTCCGCTCAATGTACAAGTACCTCTCCGCTCCATGTACAAGTACCTCTCCGCTCCATGTACAAGTACCTCTCCGCTCCATGTACAAGTACCTCTCCGCTCCATGTACAAGTACCTCTCCGCTCAATGTACAAGTACCTCTCCGCTCCATGTACAAGTACCTCTCCGCTCAATGTACAAGTACCTCTCCGCTCCATGTACAAGTACCTCTCCGCTCCATGTACAAGTACCTCTCCGCTCCATGTACAAGTACCTCTCCGCTCCATGTACAAGTACATCTCTGCTCCATGTACAAGTACCTCTCCGCTCAATGTACAAGTACATCTCCGCTCCATGTACAAGTACCTCTCCGCTCCATGTACAAGTACATCTCCGCTCCATGTACAAGTACCTCTCCGCTCCATGTACAAGTACCTCTCCGCTCAATGTACAAGTACATCTCCGCTCCATGTACAAGTACATCTCTGCTCCATGTACAAGTACCTCTCCGCTCAATGTACAAGTACATCTCCGCTCCATGTACAAGTACCTCTCCGCTCCATGTACAAGTACCTCTCCGGTCCATGTACAAGTACCTCTCCGCTCCATGTACAAGTACCTCTCCGCTCCATGTACAAGTACCTCTCCGCTCAATGTCAAGTGTCGACAGTACCTCTCCGCTCCATGTACAAATACCTCTCCGCTCTCATGTACAAGTACCTCTCCGCTCCATGTACAAGTACCTCTCCGCTCAATGTCAAGTGTCGACAGTACCTCTCCGCTCCATGTACAAATACCTCTCCGCTCCATGTACAAGTACCTCTCCGCTCTCATGTACAAGTACCTCTCCGCTCCATGTACAAGTACCTCTCCGCTCCATGTACAAGTACCTCTCCGCTCCATGTACAAGTACCTCTCCGCTCAATGTCAAGTGTCGACAGTACCTCTCCGCTCCATGTACAAATACCTCTCCGCTCTCATGTACAAGTACCTCTCCGCTCCATGTACAAGTACCTCTCCGCTCAATGTCAAGTGTCGACAGTACCTCTCCGCTCCATGTACAAATACCTCTCCGCTCCATGTACAAGTACCTCTCCGCTCTCATGTACAAGTACCTCTCCGCTCCATGTACAAGTAGCTCTCCGCTCAATGTACAAGTGTCGACAGTACCTTTCCGCTCCATGTACAAATACCTCTCCGCTCTCATGTACAAGTACCTCTCCGCTCCATGTACAAGTACCTCTCCGCTCAATGTACAAATACCTCTCCGCTCCATGTATAAGTACCTCTCCGCTCTATGTACAAGTACCTCTCCGCTCCATGTACAAGTACCTCTCCGCTCAATGTACAAATACCTCTCCGCTCCATGTACAAGTAGCTCTCCGCTGAATGTACAAGTGTCGACAGTACCTCTCCGCTCAATGTACAAGTACCTCTCCGCTCAATGTACAAATACCTCTCCGCTCCATGTACAAGTACCTCTCCGCTCAATGTCAAGTATCGACAGTACCTCTCCGCTCCATGTACAAGTACCTCTCCGCTGAATGTACAAGTGTCGACAGTACCTCTCCGCTCAATGTACAAGTACCTCTCCGCTCCATGTACAAGTACCTCTCCGCTCTCATGTACAAGTACCTCTCCGCTCCATGTACAAGTACCTCTCCGCTCAATGTACAAGTACCTCTGCGCTCCATGTACAAGTACCTCTCCGCTCAATGTACAAGTACCTCTCCGCTCAATGTACAAGTGTCGACAGTACCTCTCCGCTCCATGTACAAGTACCTCTCCGCTCAATGTACAAGTGTCGACAGTACCTCTACGCTCAATGTACAAGTGTCGACAGTACCTCTCCGCTCTCATGTACAAGTACCTCTCCGATCCATGTACAAGTACATCTCCGCTCCATGTACAAGTACATCTCCGCTCAATGTACAAGTACCTCTCCGCTCCATGTACAAGTACCTCTCCGCTCCATGTACAAGTACCTCTCCGCTCCATGTACAAGTACCTCTCCGCTCCATGTACAAGTACCTCTCCGCTCAATGTACAAGTACCTCTCCGCTCCATGTACAAGTACCTCTCCGCTCAATGTACAAGTACCTCTCCGCTCCATGTACAAGTACCTCTCCGCTCCATGTACAAGTACCTCTCCGCTCCATGTACAAGTACCTCTCCGCTCCATGTACAAGTACATCTCTGCTCCATGTACAAGTACCTCTCCGCTCAATGTACAAGTACATCTCCGCTCCATGTACAAGTACCTCTCCGCTCCATGTACAAGTACATCTCCGCTCCATGTACAAGTACCTCTCCGCTCCATGTACAAGTACCTCTCCGCTCAATGTACAAGTACATCTCCGCTCCATGTACAAGTACATCTCTGCTCCATGTACAAGTACCTCTCCGCTCAATGTACAAGTACATCTCCGCTCCATGTACAAGTACCTCTCCGCTCCATGTACAAGTACCTCTCCGGTCCATGTACAAGTACCTCTCCGCTCCATGTACAAGTACCTCTCCGCTCCATGTACAAGTACCTCTCCGCTCAATGTCAAGTGTCGACAGTACCTCTCCGCTCCATGTACAAATACCTCTCCGCTCTCATGTACAAGTACCTCTCCGCTCCATGTACAAGTACCTCTCCGCTCAATGTCAAGTGTCGACAGTACCTCTCCGCTCCATGTACAAATACCTCTCCGCTCCATGTACAAGTACCTCTCCGCTCTCATGTACAAGTACCTCTCCGCTCCATGTACAAGTAGCTCTCCGCTCAATGTACAAGTGTCGACAGTACCTTTCCGCTCCATGTACAAATACCTCTCCGCTCTCATGTACAAGTACCTCTCCGCTCCATGTACAAGTACCTCTCCGCTCAATGTACAAATACCTCTCCGCTCCATGTATAAGTACCTCTCCGCTCTATGTACAAGTACCTATCCGCTCCATGTACAAGTACCTCTCCGCTCAATGTACAAATACCTCTCCGCTCCATGTACAAGTAGCTCTCCGCTGAATGTACAAGTGTCGACAGTACCTCTCCGCTCAATGTACAAGTACCTCTCCGCTCAATGTACAAATACCTCTCCGCTCCATGTACAAGTACCTCTCCGCTCAATGTCAAGTATCGACAGTACCTCTCCGCTCCATGTACAAGTACCTCTCCGCTCAATGTACAAGTGTCGACAGTACCTCTACGCTCAATGTACAAGTGTCGACAGTACCTCTCCGCTCTCATGTACAAGTACCTCTCCGATCCATGTACAAGTACATCTCCGCTCCATGTACAAGTACATCTCCGCTCAATGTACAAGTACCTCTCCGCTCCATGTACAAGTACCTCTCCGCTCCATGTACAAGTACCTCTCCGCTCCATGTACAAGTACCTCTCCGCTCCATGTACAAGTACCTCTCCGCTCAATGTACAAGTACCTCTCCGCTCCATGTACAAGTACCTCTCCGCTCAATGTACAAGTACCTCTCCGCTCCATGTACAAGTACCTCTCCGCTCCATGTACAAGTACCTCTCCGCTCCATGTACAAGTACCTCTCCGCTCAATGTCAAGTATCGACAGTACCTCTCCGCTCCATGTACAAGTACCTCTCCGCTGAATGTACAAGTGTCGACAGTACCTCTCCGCTCAATGTACAAGTACCTCTCCGCTCCATGTACAAGTACCTCTCCGCTCTCATGTACAAGTACCTCTCCGCTCCATGTACAAGTACCTCTCCGCTCAATGTACAAGTACCTCTGCGCTCCATGTACAAGTACCTCTCCGCTCAATGTACAAGTACCTCTCCGCTCAATGTACAAGTGTCGACAGTACCTCTCCGCTCCATGTACAAGTACCTCTCCGCTCAATGTACAAGTGTCGACAGTACCTCTACGCTCAATGTACAAGTGTCGACAGTACCTCTCCGCTCTCATGTACAAGTACCTCTCCGATCCATGTACAAGTACATCTCCGCTCCATGTACAAGTACATCTCCGCTCAATGTACAAGTACCTCTCCGCTCCATGTACAAGTACCTCTCCGCTCCATGTACAAGTACCTCTCCGCTCCATGTACAAGTACCTCTCCGCTCCATGTACAAGTACCTCTCCGCTCAATGTACAAGTACCTCTCCGCTCCATGTACAAGTACCTCTCCGCTCCATGTACAAGTACCTCTCCGCTCCATGTACAAGTACCTCTCCGCTCAATGTACAAGTACCTCTCCGCTCCATGTACAAGTACCTCTCCGCTCCATGTACAAGTACCTCTCCGCTCCATGTACAAGTACCTCTCCGCTCAATGTACAAGTACCTCTCCGCTCCCTGTACAAGTACATCTCCGCTCCATGTACAAGTACCTCTCCGCTCCATGTACAAGTACCTCTCCGCTCAATGTACAAGTGTCGACAGTACCTCTCCGCTCCATGTACAAGTACCTCTCCGCTCCATGTACAAGTACCAAGTACCTCTCCGCTCCATGTACAAGTACATCTCTGCTCCATGTACAAGTACCTCTCCGCTCAATGTACAAGTACATCTCCGCTCCATGTACAAGTACCTCTCCGCTCCATGTACAAGTACATCTCCGCTCCATGTACAAGTACCTCTCCGCTCCATGTACAAGTACCTCTCCGCTCAATGTACAAGTACATCTCCGCTCCATGTACAAGTACATCTCTGCTCCATGTACAAGTACCTCTCCGCTCAATGTACAAGTACATCTCCGCTCCATGTACAAGTACCTCTCCGCTCCATGTACAAGTACCTCTCCGGTCCATGTACAAGTACCTCTCCGCTCCATGTACAAGTACCTCTCCGCTCCATGTACAAGTACCTCTCCGCTCAATGTCAAGTGTCGACAGTACCTCTCCGCTCCATGTACAAATACCTCTCCGCTCCATGTACAAGTACCTCTCCGCTCTCATGTACAAGTACCTCTCCGCTCCATGTACAAGTAGCTCTCCGCTGAATGTACAAGTGTCGACAGTACCTCTCCGCTCAATGTACAAGTACCTCTCCGCTCAATGTACAAATACCTCTCCGCTCCATGTACAAGTACCTCTCCGCTCAATGTCAAGTATCGACAGTACCTCTCCGCTCCATGTACAAGTACCTCTCCGCTGAATGTACAAGTGTCGACAGTACCTCTCCGCTCAATGTACAAGTACCTCTCCGCTCCATGTACAAGTACCTCTCCGCTCTCATGTACAAGTACCTCTCCGCTCCATGTACAAGTACCTCTCCCCTCAATGTACAAGTACCTCTGCGCTCCATGTACAAGTACCTCTCCGCTCAATGTACAAGTACCTCTCCGCTCAATGTACAAGTGTCGACAGTACCTCTCCGCTCCATGTACAAGTACCTCTCCGCTCAATGTACAAGTGTCGACAGTACCTCTACGCTCAATGTACAAGTGTCGACAGTACCTCTCCGCTCTCATGTACAAGTACCTCTCCGATCCATGTACAAGTACATCTCCGCTCCATGTACAAGTACATCTCCGCTCAATGTACAAGTACCTCTCCGCTCCATGTACAAGTACCTCTCCGCTCCATGTACAAGTACCTCTCCGCTCCATGTACAAGTACCTCTCCGCTCCATGTACAAGTACCTCTCCGCTCAATGTACAAGTACCTCTCCGCTCCATGTACAAGTACCTCTCCGCTCAATGTACAAGTACCTCTCCGCTCCATGTACAAGTACCTCTCCGCTCCATGTACAAGTACCTCTCCGCTCCATGTACAAGTACCTCTCCGCTCCATGTACAAGTACATCTCTGCTCCATGTACAAGTACCTCTCCGCTCAATGTACAAGTACATCTCCGCTCCATGTACAAGTACCTCTCCGCTCCATGTACAAGTACATCTCCGCTCCATGTACAAGTACATCTCCGCTCCATGTACAAGTACCTCTCCGCTCCATGTACAAGTACCTCTCCGCTCAATGTACAAGTACATCTCCGCTCCATGTACAAGTACATCTCTGCTCCATGTACAAGTACCTCTCCGCTCAATGTACAAGTACATCTCCGCTCCATGTACAAGTACCTCTCCGCTCCATGTACAAGTACCTCTCCGGTCCATGTACAAGTACCTCTCCGCTCCATGTACAAGTACCTCTCCGCTCCATGTACAAGTACCTCTCCGCTCAATGTCAAGTGTCGACAGTACCTCTCCGCTCCATGTACAAATACCTCTCCGCTCTCATGTACAAGTACCTCTCCGCTCCATGTACAAGTACCTCTCCGCTCAATGTCAAGTGTCGACAGTACCTCTCCGCTCCATGTACAAATACCTCTCCGCTCCATGTACAAGTACCTCTCCGCTCTCATGTACAAGTACCTCTCCGCTCCATGTACAAGTAGCTCTCCGCTCAATGTACAAGTGTCGACAGTACCTTTCCGCTCCATGTACAAATACCTCTCCGCTCTCATGTACAAGTACCTCTCCGCTCCATGTACAAGTACCTCTCCGCTCAATGTACAAATACCTCTCCGCTCCATGTATAAGTACCTCTCCGCTCTATGTACAAGTACCTCTCCGCTCCATGTACAAGTACCTCTCCGCTCAATGTACAAATACCTCTCCGCTCCATGTACAAGTAGCTCTCCGCTGAATGTACAAGTGTCGACAGTACCTCTCCGCTCAATGTACAAGTACCTCTCCGCTCAATGTACAAATACCTCTCCGCTCCATGTACAAGTACCTCTCCGCTCAATGTCAAGTATCGACAGTACCTCTCCGCTCCATGTACAAGTACCTCTCCGCTGAATGTACAAGTGTCGACAGTACCTCTCCGCTCAATGTACATGTACCTCTCCGCTCCATGTACAAGTACCTCTCCGCTCTCATGTACAAGTACCTCTCCGCTCCATGTACAAGTACCTCTCCGCTCAATGTACAAGTACCTCTGCGCTCCATGTACAAGTACCTCTCCGCTCAATGTACAAGTACCTCTCCGCTCAATGTACAAGTGTCGACAGTACCTCTCCGCTCCATGTACAAGTACCTCTCCGCTCAATGTACAAGTGTCGACAGTACCTCTACGCTCAATGTACAAGTGTCGACAGTACCTCTCCGCTCTCATGTACAAGTACCTCTCCGATCCATGTACAAGTACATCTCCGCTCCATGTACAAGTACATCTCCGCTCAATGTACAAGTACCTCTCCGCTCCATGTACAAGTACCTCTCCGCTCCATGTACAAGTACCTCTCCGCTCCATGTACAAGTACCTCTCCGCTCCATGTACAAGTACCTCTCCGCTCAATGTACAAGTACCTCTCCGCTCAATGTACAAGTACCTCTCCGCTCCATGTACAAGTACCTCTCCGCTCAATGTACAAGTACCTCTCCGCTCCATGTACAAGTACCTCTCCGCTCCATGTACAAGTACCTCTCCGCTCCATGTACAAGTACCTCTCCGCTCCATGTACAAGTACATCTCTGCTCCATGTACAAGTACCTCTCCGCTCAATGTACAAGTACATCTCCGCTCCATGTACAAGTACCTCTCCGCTCCATGTACAAGTACATCTCCGCTCCATGTACAAGTACCTCTCCGCTCCATGTACAAGTACCTCTCCGCTCCATGTACAAGTACCTCTCCGCTCAATGTCAAGTGTCGACAGTACCTCTCCGCTCCATGTACAAATACCTCTCCGCTCCATGTACAAGTACCTCTCCGCTCTCATGTACAAGTACCTCTCCGCTCCATGTACAAGTAGCTCTCCGCTCAATGTACAAGTGTCGACAGTACCTTTCCGCTCCATGTACAAATACCTCTCCGCTCTCATGTACAAGTACCTCTCCGCTCCATGTACAAGTACCTCTCCGCTCAATGTACAAATACCTCTCCGCTCCATGTATAAGTACCTCTCCGCTCTATGTACAAGTACCTCTCCGCTCCATGTACAAGTACCTCTCCGCTCAATGTACAAATACCTCTCCGCTCCATGTACAAGTAGCTCTCCGCTGAATGTACAAGTGTCGACAGTACCTCTCCGCTCAATGTACAAGTACCTCTCCGCTCAATGTACAAATACCTCTCCGCTCCATGTACAAGTACCTCTCCGCTCAATGTCAAGTATCGACAGTACCTCTCCGCTCCATGTACAAGTACCTCTCCGCTGAATGTACAAGTGTCGACAGTACCTCTCCGCTCAATGTACAAGTACCTCTCCGCTCCATGTACAAGTACCTCTCCGCTCTCATGTACAAGTACCTCTCCGCTCCATGTACAAGTACCTCTCCCCTCAATGTACAAGTACCTCTGCGCTCCATGTACAAGTACCTCTCCGCTCAATGTACAAGTACCTCTCCGCTCAATGTACAAGTGTCGACAGTACCTCTCCGCTCCATGTACAAGTACCTCTCCGCTCAATGTACAAGTGTCGACAGTACCTCTACGCTCAATGTACAAGTGTCGACAGTACCTCTCCGCTCTCATGTACAAGTACCTCTCCGATCCATGTACAAGTACATCTCCGCTCCATGTACAAGTACATCTCCGCTCAATGTACAAGTACCTCTCCGCTCCATGTACAAGTACCTCTCCGCTCCATGTACAAGTACCTCTCCGCTCAATGTCAAGTATCGACAGTACCTCTCCGCTCCATGTACAAGTACCTCTCCGCTGAATGTACAAGTGTCGACAGTACCTCTCCGCTCAATGTACAAGTACCTCTCCGCTCCATGTACAAGTACCTCTCCGCTCTCATGTACAAGTACCTCTCCGCTCCATGTACAAGTACCTCTCCCCTCAATGTACAAGTACCTCTGCGCTCCATGTACAAGTACCTCTCCGCTCAATGTACAAGTACCTCTCCGCTCAATGTACAAGTGTCGACAGTACCTCTCCGCTCCATGTACAAGTACCTCTCCGCTCAATGTACAAGTGTCGACAGTACCTCTACGCTCAATGTACAAGTGTCGACAGTACCTCTCCGCTCTCATGTACAAGTACCTCTCCGATCCATGTACAAGTACATCTCCGCTCCATGTACAAGTACATCTCCGCTCAATGTACAAGTACCTCTCCGCTCCATGTACAAGTACCTCTCCGCTCCATGTACAAGTACCTCTCCGCTCCATGTACAAGTACCTCTCCGCTCCATGTACAAGTACCTCTCCGCTCAATGTACAAGTACCTCTCCGCTCCATGTACAAGTACCTCTCCGCTCAATGTACAAGTACCTCTCCGCTCCATGTACAAGTACCTCTCCGCTCCATGTACAAGTACCTCTCCGCTCCATGTACAAGTACCTCTCCGCTCCATGTACAAGTACATCTCTGCTCCATGTACAAGTACCTCTCCGCTCAATGTACAAGTACATCTCCGCTCCATGTACAAGTACCTCTCCGCTCCATGTACAAGTACATCTCCGCTCCATGTACAAGTACATCTCCGCTCCATGTACAAGTACCTCTCCGCTCCATGTACAAGTACCTCTCCGCTCAATGTACAAGTACATCTCCGCTCCATGTACAAGTACATCTCTGCTCCATGTACAAGTACCTCTCCGCTCAATGTACAAGTACATCTCCGCTCCATGTACAAGTACCTCTCCGCTCCATGTACAAGTACCTCTCCGGTCCATGTACAAGTACCTCTCCGCTCCATGTACAAGTACCTCTCCGCTCCATGTACAAGTACCTCTCCGCTCAATGTCAAGTGTCGACAGTACCTCTCCGCTCCATGTACAAATACCTCTCCGCTCTCATGTACAAGTACCTCTCCGCTCCATGTACAAGTACCTCTCCGCTCAATGTCAAGTGTCGACAGTACCTCTCCGCTCCATGTACAAATACCTCTCCGCTCCATGTACAAGTACCTCTCCGCTCTCATGTACAAGTACCTCTCCGCTCCATGTACAAGTAGCTCTCCGCTCAATGTACAAGTGTCGACAGTACCTTTCCGCTCCATGTACAAATACCTCTCCGCTCTCATGTACAAGTACCTCTCCGCTCCATGTACAAGTACCACTCCGCTCAATGTACAAATACCTCTCCGCTCCATGTATAAGTACCTCTCCGCTCTATGTACAAGTACCTCTCCGCTCCATGTACAAGTACCTCTCCGCTCAATGTACAAATACCTCTCCGCTCCATGTACAAGTAGCTCTCCGCTGAATGTACAAGTGTCGACAGTACCTCTCCGCTCAATGTACAAGTACCTCTCCGCTCAATGTACAAATACCTCTCCGCTCCATGTACAAGTACCTCTCCGCTCAATGTCAAGTATCGACAGTACCTCTCCGCTCCATGTACAAGTACCTCTCCGCTGAATGTACAAGTGTCGACAGTACCTCTCCGCTCAATGTACATGTACCTCTCCGCTCCATGTACAAGTACCTCTCCGCTCTCATGTACAAGTACCTCTCCGCTCCATGTACAAGTACCTCTCCGCTCAATGTACAAGTACCTCTGCGCTCCATGTACAAGTACCTCTCCGCTCAATGTACAAGTACCTCTCCGCTCAATGTACAAGTGTCGACAGTACCTCTCCGCTCCATGTACAAGTACCTCTCCGCTCAATGTACAAGTGTCGACAGTACCTCTACGCTCAATGTACAAGTGTCGACAGTACCTCTCCGCTCTCATGTACAAGTACCTCTCCGATCCATGTACAAGTACATCTCCGCTCCATGTACAAGTACATCTCCGCTCAATGTACAAGTACCTCTCCGCTCCATGTACAAGTACCTCTCCGCTCCATGTACAAGTACCTCTCCGCTCCATGTACAAGTACCTCTCCGCTCCATGTACAAGTACCTCTCCGCTCAATGTACAAGTACCTCTCCGCTCCATGTACAAGTACCTCTCCGCTCAATGTACAAGTACCTCTCCGCTCCATGTACAAGTACCTCTCCGCTCCATGTACAAGTACCTCTCCGCTCCATGTACAAGTACCTCTCCGCTCCATGTACAAGTACATCTCTGCTCCATGTACAAGTACCTCTCCGCTCAATGTACAAGTACATCTCCGCTCCATGTACAAGTACCTCTCCGCTCCATGTACAAGTACATCTCCGCTCCATGTACAAGTACCTCTCCGCTCCATGTACAAGTACCTCTCCGCTCCATGTACAAGTACCTCTCCGCTCAATGTCAAGTGTCGACAGTACCTCTCCGCTCCATGTACAAATACCTCTCCGCTCCATGTACAAGTACCTCTCCGCTCTCATGTACAAGTACCTCTCCGCTCCATGTACAAGTAGCTCTCCGCTCAATGTACAAGTGTCGACAGTACCTTTCCGCTCCATGTACAAATACCTCTCCGCTCTCATGTACAAGTACCTCTCCGCTCCATGTACAAGTACCTCTCCGCTCAATGTACAAATACCTCTCCGCTCCATGTATAAGTACCTCTCCGCTCTATGTACAAGTACCTCTCCGCTCCATGTACAAGTACCTCTCCGCTCAATGTACAAATACCTCTCCGCTCCATGTACAAGTAGCTCTCCGCTGAATGTACAAGTGTCGACAGTACCTCTCCGCTCAATGTACAAGTACCTCTCCGCTCAATGTACAAATACCTCTCCGCTCCATGTACAAGTACCTCTCCGCTCAATGTCAAGTATCGACAGTACCTCTCCGCTCCATGTACAAGTACCTCTCCGCTGAATGTACAAGTGTCGACAGTACCTCTCCGCTCAATGTACAAGTACCTCTCCGCTCCATGTACAAGTACCTCTCCGCTCTCATGTACAAGTACCTCTCCGCTCCATGTACAAGTACCTCTCCCCTCAATGTACAAGTACCTCTGCGCTCCATGTACAAGTACCTCTCCGCTCAATGTACAAGTACCTCTCCGCTCAATGTACAAGTGTCGACAGTACCTCTCCGCTCCATGTACAAGTACCTCTCCGCTCAATGTACAAGTGTCGACAGTACCTCTACGCTCAATGTACAAGTGTCGACAGTACCTCTCCGCTCTCATGTACAAGTACCTCTCCGATCCATGTACAAGTACATCTCCGCTCCATGTACAAGTACATCTCCGCTCAATGTACAAGTACCTCTCCGCTCCATGTAGAAGTACCTCTCCGCTCCATGTACAAGTACCTCTCCGCTCCATGTACAAGTACCTCTCCGCTCCATGTACAAGTACCTCTCCGCTCAATGTACAAGTACCTCTCCGCTCCATGTACAAGTACCTCTCCGCTCAATGTACAAGTACCTCTCCGCTCCATGTACAAGTACCTCTCCGCTCCATGTACAAGTACCTCTCCGCTCCATGTACAAGTACCTCTCCGCTCCATGTACAAGTACATCTCTGCTCCATGTACAAGTACCTCTCCGCTCAATGTACAAGTACATCTCCGCTCCATGTACAAGTACCTCTCCGCTCCATGTACAAGTACATCTCCGCTCCATGTACAAGTACCTCTCCGCTCCATGTACAAGTACCTCTCCGCTCAATGTACAAGTACATCTCCGCTCCATGTACAAGTACATCTCTGCTCCATGTACAAGTACCTCTCCGCTCAATGTACAAGTACATCTCCGCTCCATGTACAAGTACCTCTCCGCTCCATGTACAAGTACCTCTCCGGTCCATGTACAAGTACCTCTCCGCTCCATGTACAAGTACCTCTCCGCTCCATGTACAAGTACCTCTCCGCTCAATGTCAAGTGTCGACAGTACCTCTCCGCTCCATGTACAAATACCTCTCCGCTCTCATGTACAAGTACCTCTCCGCTCCATGTACAAGTACCTCTCCGCTCAATGTCAAGTGTCGACAGTACCTCTCCGCTCCATGTACAAATACCTCTCCGCTCCATGTACAAGTACCTCTCCGCTCTCATGTACAAGTACCTCTCCGCTCCATGTACAAGTACCTCTCCGCTCCATGTACAAGTACCTCTCCGCTCCATGTACAAGTACCTCTCCGCTCAATGTCAAGTGTCGACAGTACCTCTCCGCTCCATGTACAAATACCTCTCCGCTCTCATGTACAAGTACCTCTCCGCTCCATGTACAAGTACCTCTCCGCTCAATGTCAAGTGTCGACAGTACCTCTCCGCTCCATGTACAAATACCTCTCCGCTCCATGTACAAGTACCTCTCCGCTCTCATGTACAAGTACCTCTCCGCTCCATGTACAAGTAGCTCTCCGCTCAATGTACAAGTGTCGACAGTACCTTTCCGCTCCATGTACAAATACCTCTCCGCTCTCATGTACAAGTACCTCTCCGCTCCATGTACAAGTACCTCTCCGCTCAATGTACAAATACCTCTCCGCTCCATGTATAAGTACCTCTCCGCTCTATGTACAAGTACCTCTCCGCTCCATGTACAAGTACCTCTCCGCTCAATGTACAAATACCTCTCCGCTCCATGTACAAGTAGCTCTCCGCTGAATGTACAAGTGTCGACAGTACCTCTCCGCTCAATGTACAAGTACCTCTCCGCTCAATGTACAAATACCTCTCCGCTCCATGTACAAGTACCTCTCCGCTCAATGTCAAGTATCGACAGTACCTCTCCGCTCCATGTACAAGTACCTCTCCGCTGAATGTACAAGTGTCGACAGTACCTCTCCGCTCAATGTACAAGTACCTCTCCGCTCCATGTACAAGTACCTCTCCGCTCTCATGTACAAGTACCTCTCCGCTCCATGTACAAGTACCTCTCCGCTCAATGTACAAGTACCTCTGCGCTCCATGTACAAGTACCTCTCCGCTCAATGTACAAGTACCTCTCCGCTCAATGTACAAGTGTCGACAGTACCTCTCCGCTCCATGTACAAGTACCTCTCCGCTCAATGTACAAGTGTCGACAGTACCTCTACGCTCAATGTACAAGTGTCGACAGTACCTCTCCGCTCTCATGTACAAGTACCTCTCCGATCCATGTACAAGTACATCTCCGCTCCATGTACAAGTACATCTCCGCTCAATGTACAAGTACCTCTCCGCTCCATGTACAAGTACCTCTCCGCTCCATGTACAAGTACCTCTCCGCTCCATGTACAAGTACCTCTCCGCTCCATGTACAAGTACCTCTCCGCTCAATGTACAAGTACCTCTCCGCTCCATGTACAAGTACCTCTCCGCTCAATGTACAAGTACCTCTCCGCTCCATGTACAAGTACCTCTCCGCTCCATGTACAAGTACCTCTCCGCTCCATGTACAAGTACCTCTCCGCTCCATGTACAAGTACATCTCTGCTCCATGTACAAGTACCTCTCCGCTCAATGTACAAGTACATCTCCGCTCCATGTACAAGTACCTCTCCGCTCCATGTACAAGTACATCTCCGCTCCATGTACAAGTACCTCTCCGCTCCATGTACAAGTACCTCTCCGCTCAATGTACAAGTACATCTCCGCTCCATGTACAAGTACATCTCTGCTCCATGTACAAGTACCTCTCCGCTCAATGTACAAGTACATCTCCGCTCCATGTACAAGTACCTCTCCGCTCCATGTACAAGTACCTCTCCGGTCCATGTACAAGTACCTCTCCGCTCCATGTACAAGTACCTCTCCGCTCCATGTACAAGTACCTCTCCGCTCAATGTCAAGTGTCGACAGTACCTCTCCGCTCCATGTACAAATACCTCTCCGCTCTCATGTACAAGTACCTCTCCGCTCCATGTACAAGTACCTCTCCGCTCAATGTCAAGTGTCGACAGTACCTCTCCGCTCCATGTACAAATACCTCTCCGCTCCATGTACAAGTACCTCTCCGCTCTCATGTACAAGTACCTCTCCGCTCCATGTACAAGTAGCTCTCCGCTCAATGTACAAGTGTCGACAGTACCTTTCCGCTCCATGTACAAATACCTCTCCGCTCTCATGTACAAGTACCTCTCCGCTCCATGTACAAGTACCTCTCCGCTCAATGTACAAATACCTCTCCGCTCCATGTATAAGTACCTCTCCGCTCTATGTACAAGTACCTATCCGCTCCATGTACAAGTACCTCTCCGCTCAATGTACAAATACCTCTCCGCTCCATGTACAAGTAGCTCTCCGCTGAATGTACAAGTGTCGACAGTACCTCTCCGCTCAATGTACAAGTACCTCTCCGCTCAATGTACAAATACCTCTCCACTCCATGTACAAGTACCTCTCCGCTCAATGTCAAGTATCGACAGTACCTCTCCGCTCCATGTACAAGTACCTCTCCGCTCAATGTACAAGTGTCGACAGTACCTCTACGCTCAATGTACAAGTGTCGACAGTACCTCTCCGCTCTCATGTACAAGTACCTCTCCGATCCATGTACAAGTACATCTCCGCTCCATGTACAAGTACATCTCCGCTCAATGTACAAGTACCTCTCCGCTCCATGTACAAGTACCTCTCCGCTCCATGTACAAGTACCTCTCCGCTCCATGTACAAGTACCTCTCCGCTCCATGTACAAGTACCTCTCCGCTCAATGTACAAGTACCTCTCCGCTCCATGTACAAGTACCTCTCCGCTCAATGTACAAGTACCTCTCCGCTCCATGTACAAGTACCTCTCCGCTCCATGTACAAGTACCTCTCCGCTCCATGTACAAGTACCTCTCCGCTCAATGTCAAGTATCGACAGTACCTCTCCGCTCCATGTACAAGTACCTCTCCGCTGAATGTACAAGTGTCGACAGTACCTCTCCGCTCAATGTACAAGTACCTCTCCGCTCCATGTACAAGTACCTCTCCGCTCTCATGTACAAGTACCTCTCCGCTCCATGTACAAGTACCTCTCCGCTCAATGTACAAGTACCTCTGCGCTCCATGTACAAGTACCTCTCCGCTCAATGTACAAGTACCTCTCCGCTCAATGTACAAGTGTCGACAGTACCTCTCCGCTCCATGTACAAGTACCTCTCCGCTCAATGTACAAGTGTCGACAGTACCTCTACGCTCAATGTACAAGTGTCGACAGTACCTCTCCGCTCTCATGTACAAGTACCTCTCCGATCCATGTACAAGTACATCTCCGCTCCATGTACAAGTACATCTCCGCTCAATGTACAAGTACCTCTCCGCTCCATGTACAAGTACCTCTCCGCTCCATGTACAAGTACCTCTCCGCTCCATGTACAAGTACCTCTCCGCTCCATGTACAAGTACCTCTCCGCTCAATGTACAAGTACCTCTCCGCTCCATGTACAAGTACCTCTCCGCTCCATGTACAAGTACCTCTCCGCTCCATGTACAAGTACCTCTCCGCTCAATGTACAAGTACCTCTCCGCTCCATGTACAAGTACCTCTCCGCTCCATGTACAAGTACCTCTCCGCTCCATGTACAAGTACCTCTCCGCTCAATGTACAAGTACCTCTCCGCTCCCTGTACAAGTACATCTCCGCTCCATGTACAAGTACCTCTCCGCTCCATGTACAAGTACCTCTCCGCTCAATGTACAAGTGTCGACAGTACCTCTCCGCTCCATGTACAAGTACCTCTCCGCTCCATGTACAAGTACCAAGTACCTCTCCGCTCCATGTACAAGTACATCTCTGCTCCATGTACAAGTACCTCTCCGCTCAATGTACAAGTACATCTCCGCTCCATGTACAAGTACCTCTCCGCTCCATGTACAAGTACATCTCCGCTCCATGTACAAGTACCTCTCCGCTCCATGTACAAGTACCTCTCCGCTCAATGTACAAGTACATCTCCGCTCCATGTACAAGTACATCTCTGCTCCATGTACAAGTACCTCTCCGCTCAATGTACAAGTACATCTCCGCTCCATGTACAAGTACCTCTCCGCTCCATGTACAAGTACCTCTCCGGTCCATGTACAAGTACCTCTCCGCTCCATGTACAAGTACCTCTCCGCTCCATGTACAAGTACCTCTCCGCTCAATGTCAAGTGTCGACAGTACCTCTCCGCTCCATGTACAAATACCTCTCCGCTCCATGTACAAGTACCTCTCCGCTCTCATGTACAAGTACCTCTCCGCTCCATGTACAAGTAGCTCTCCGCTGAATGTACAAGTGTCGACAGTACCTCTCCGCTCAATGTACAAGTACCTCTCCGCTCAATGTACAAATACCTCTCCGCTCCATGTACAAGTACCTCTCCGCTCAATGTCAAGTATCGACAGTACCTCTCCGCTCCATGTACAAGTACCTCTCCGCTGAATGTACAAGTGTCGACAGTACCTCTCCGCTCAATGTACAAGTACCTCTCCGCTCCATGTACAAGTACCTCTCCGCTCTCATGTACAAGTACCTCTCCGCTCCATGTACAAGTACCTCTCCCCTCAATGTACAAGTACCTCTGCGCTCCATGTACAAGTACCTCTCCGCTCAATGTACAAGTACCTCTCCGCTCAATGTACAAGTGTCGACAGTACCTCTCCGCTCCATGTACAAGTACCTCTCCGCTCAATGTACAAGTGTCGACAGTACCTCTACGCTCAATGTACAAGTGTCGACAGTACCTCTCCGCTCTCATGTACAAGTACCTCTCCGATCCATGTACAAGTACATCTCCGCTCCATGTACAAGTACATCTCCGCTCAATGTACAAGTACCTCTCCGCTCCATGTACAAGTACCTCTCCGCTCCATGTACAAGTACCTCTCCGCTCCATGTACAAGTACCTCTCCGCTCCATGTACAAGTACCTCTCCGCTCAATGTACAAGTACCTCTCCGCTCCATGTACAAGTACCTCTCCGCTCAATGTACAAGTACCTCTCCGCTCCATGTACAAGTACCTCTCCGCTCCATGTACAAGTACCTCTCCGCTCCATGTACAAGTACCTCTCCGCTCCATGTACAAGTACATCTCTGCTCCATGTACAAGTACCTCTCCGCTCAATGTACAAGTACATCTCCGCTCCATGTACAAGTACCTCTCCGCTCCATGTACAAGTACATCTCCGCTCCATGTACAAGTACATCTCCGCTCCATGTACAAGTACCTCTCCGCTCCATGTACAAGTACCTCTCCGCTCAATGTACAAGTACATCTCCGCTCCATGTACAAGTACATCTCTGCTCCATGTACAAGTACCTCTCCGCTCAATGTACAAGTACATCTCCGCTCCATGTACAAGTACCTCTCCGCTCCATGTACAAGTACCTCTCCGGTCCATGTACAAGTACCTCTCCGCTCCATGTACAAGTACCTCTCCGCTCCATGTACAAGTACCTCTCCGCTCAATGTCAAGTGTCGACAGTACCTCTCCGCTCCATGTACAAATACCTCTCCGCTCTCATGTACAAGTACCTCTCCGCTCCATGTACAAGTACCTCTCCGCTCAATGTCAAGTGTCGACAGTACCTCTCCGCTCCATGTACAAATACCTCTCCGCTCCATGTACAAGTACCTCTCCGCTCTCATGTACAAGTACCTCTCCGCTCCATGTACAAGTAGCTCTCCGCTCAATGTACAAGTGTCGACAGTACCTTTCCGCTCCATGTACAAATACCTCTCCGCTCTCATGTACAAGTACCTCTCCGCTCCATGTACAAGTACCTCTCCGCTCAATGTACAAATACCTCTCCGCTCCATGTATAAGTACCTCTCCGCTCTATGTACAAGTACCTCTCCGCTCCATGTACAAGTACCTCTCCGCTCAATGTACAAATACCTCTCCGCTCCATGTACAAGTAGCTCTCCGCTGAATGTACAAGTGTCGACAGTACCTCTCCGCTCAATGTACAAGTACCTCTCCGCTCAATGTACAAATACCTCTCCGCTCCATGTACAAGTACCTCTCCGCTCAATGTCAAGTATCGACAGTACCTCTCCGCTCCATGTACAAGTACCTCTCCGCTGAATGTACAAGTGTCGACAGTACCTCTCCGCTCAATGTACATGTACCTCTCCGCTCCATGTACAAGTACCTCTCCGCTCTCATGTACAAGTACCTCTCCGCTCCATGTACAAGTACCTCTCCGCTCAATGTACAAGTACCTCTGCGCTCCATGTACAAGTACCTCTCCGCTCAATGTACAAGTACCTCTCCGCTCAATGTACAAGTGTCGACAGTACCTCTCCGCTCCATGTACAAGTACCTCTCCGCTCAATGTACAAGTGTCGACAGTACCTCTACGCTCAATGTACAAGTGTCGACAGTACCTCTCCGCTCTCATGTACAAGTACCTCTACGCTCAATGTACAAGTGTCGACAGTACCTCTCCGCTCTCATGTACAAGTACCTCTCCGATCCATGTACAAGTACATCTCCGCTCCATGTACAAGTACATCTCCGCTCAATGTACAAGTACCTCTCCGCTCCATGTACAAGTACCTCTCCGCTCCATGTACAAGTACCTCTCCGCTCCATGTACAAGTACCTCTCCGCTCCATGTACAAGTACCTCTCCGCTCAATGTACAAGTACCTCTCCGCTCAATGTACAAGTACCTCTCCGCTCCATGTACAAGTACCTCTCCGCTCAATGTACAAGTACCTCTCCGCTCCATGTACAAGTACCTCTCCGCTCCATGTACAAGTACCTCTCCGCTCCATGTACAAGTACCTCTCCGCTCCATGTACAAGTACATCTCTGCTCCATGTACAAGTACCTCTCCGCTCAATGTACAAGTACATCTCCGCTCCATGTACAAGTACCTCTCCGCTCCATGTACAAGTACATCTCCGCTCCATGTACAAGTACCTCTCCGCTCCATGTACAAGTACCTCTCCGCTCCATGTACAAGTACCTCTCCGCTCAATGTCAAGTGTCGACAGTACCTCTCCGCTCCATGTACAAATACCTCTCCGCTCCATGTACAAGTACCTCTCCGCTCTCATGTACAAGTACCTCTCCGCTCCATGTACAAGTAGCTCTCCGCTCAATGTACAAGTGTCGACAGTACCTTTCCGCTCCATGTACAAATACCTCTCCGCTCTCATGTACAAGTACCTCTCCGCTCCATGTACAAGTACCTCTCCGCTCAATGTACAAATACCTCTCCGCTCCATGTATAAGTACCTCTCCGCTCTATGTACAAGTACCTCTCCGCTCCATGTACAAGTACCTCTCCGCTCAATGTACAAATACCTCTCCGCTCCATGTACAAGTAGCTCTCCGCTGAATGTACAAGTGTCGACAGTACCTCTCCGCTCAATGTACAAGTACCTCTCCGCTCAATGTACAAATACCTCTCCGCTCCATGTACAAGTACCTCTCCGCTCAATGTCAAGTATCGACAGTACCTCTCCGCTCCATGTACAAGTACCTCTCCGCTGAATGTACAAGTGTCGACAGTACCTCTCCGCTCAATGTACAAGTACCTCTCCGCTCCATGTACAAGTACCTCTCCGCTCTCATGTACAAGTACCTCTCCGCTCCATGTACAAGTACCTCTCCGCTCAATGTACAAGTACCTCTGCGCTCCATGTACAAGTACCTCTCCGCTCAATGTACAAGTACCTCTCCGCTCAATGTACAAGTGTCGACAGTACCTCTCCGCTCCATGTACAAGTACCTCTCCGCTCAATGTACAAGTGTCGACAGTACCTCTACGCTCAATGTACAAGTGTCGACAGTACCTCTCCGCTCTCATGTACAAGTACCTCTCCGATCCATGTACAAGTACATCTCCGCTCCATGTACAAGTACATCTCCGCTCAATGTACAAGTACCTCTCCGCTCCATGTACAAGTACCTCTCCGCTCCATGTACAAGTACCTCTCCGCTCCATGTACAAGTACCTCTCCGCTCCATGTACAAGTACCTCTCCGCTCAATGTACAAGTACCTCTCCGCTCCATGTACAAGTACCTCTCCGCTCAATGTACAAGTACCTCTCCGCTCCATGTACAAGTACCTCTCCGCTCCATGTACAAGTACCTCTCCGCTCCATGTACAAGTACCTCTCCGCTCCATGTACAAGTACATCTCTGCTCCATGTACAAGTACCTCTCCGCTCAATGTACAAGTACATCTCCGCTCCATGTACAAGTACCTCTCCGCTCCATGTACAAGTACATCTCCGCTCCATGTACAAGTACCTCTCCGCTCCATGTACAAGTACCTCTCCGCTCAATGTACAAGTACATCTCCGCTCCATGTACAAGTACATCTCTGCTCCATGTACAAGTACCTCTCCGCTCAATGTACAAGTACATCTCCGCTCCATGTACAAGTACCTCTCCGCTCCATGTACAAGTACCTCTCCGGTCCATGTACAAGTACCTCTCCGCTCCATGTACAAGTACCTCTCCGCTCCATGTACAAGTACCTCTCCGCTCAATGTCAAGTGTCGACAGTACCTCTCCGCTCCATGTACAAATACCTCTCCGCTCTCATGTACAAGTACCTCTCCGCTCCATGTACAAGTACCTCTCCGCTCAATGTCAAGTGTCGACAGTACCTCTCCGCTCCATGTACAAATACCTCTCCGCTCCATGTACAAGTACCTCTCCGCTCTCATGTACAAGTACCTCTCCGCTCCATGTACAAGTAGCTCTCCGCTCAATGTACAAGTGTCGACAGTACCTTTCCGCTCCATGTACAAATACCTCTCCGCTCTCATGTACAAGTACCTCTCCGCTCCATGTACAAGTACCTCTCCGCTCAATGTACAAATACCTCTCCGCTCCATGTATAAGTACCTCTCCGCTCTATGTACAAGTACCTATCCGCTCCATGTACAAGTACCTCTCCGCTCAATGTACAAATACCTCTCCGCTCCATGTACAAGTAGCTCTCCGCTGAATGTACAAGTGTCGACAGTACCTCTCCGCTCAATGTACAAGTACCTCTCCGCTCAATGTACAAATACCTCTCCGCTCCATGTACAAGTACCTCTCCGCTCAATGTCAAGTATCGACAGTACCTCTCCGCTCCATGTACAAGTACCTCTCCGCTGAATGTACAAGTGTCGACAGTACCTCTACGCTCAATGTACAAGTGTCGACAGTACCTCTCCGCTCTCATGTACAAGTACCTCTCCGATCCATGTACAAGTACATCTCCGCTCCATGTACAAGTACATCTCCGCTCAATGTACAAGTACCTCTCCGCTCCATGTACAAGTACCTCTCCGCTCCATGTACAAGTACCTCTCCGCTCCATGTACAAGTACCTCTCCGCTCCATGTACAAGTACCTCTCCGCTCAATGTACAAGTACCTCTCCGCTCCATGTACAAGTACCTCTCCGCTCAATGTACAAGTACCTCTCCGCTCCATGTACAAGTACCTCTCCGCTCCATGTACAAGTACCTCTCCGCTCCATGTACAAGTACCTCTCCGCTCCATGTACAAGTACCTCTCCGCTCCATGTACAAGTACATCTCTGCTCCATGTACAAGTACCTCTCCGCTCAATGTACAAGTACATCTCCGCTCCATGTACAAGTACCTCTCCGCTCCATGTACAAGTACATCTCCGCTCCATGTACAAGTACCTCTCCGCTCCATGTACAAGTACCTCTCCGCTCAATGTACAAGTACATCTCCGCTCCATGTACAAGTACATCTCTGCTCCATGTACAAGTACCTCTCCGCTCAATGTACAAGTACATCTCCGCTCCATGTACAAG
Source organism: Poromitra crassiceps (assembly GCF_964638095.1). NCBI lineage: Eukaryota > Metazoa > Chordata > Actinopteri > Beryciformes > Melamphaidae > Poromitra > Poromitra crassiceps. The sequence continues at coordinate 41,108 of NW_028151757.1, read as the reverse complement.
TACCTCTCCGCTCCATGTACAAGTACCTCTCCGGTCCATGTACAAGTACCTCTCCGCTCCATGTACAAGTACCTCTCCGCTCCATGTACAAGTACCTCTCCGCTCAATGTCAAGTGTCGACAGTACCTCTCCGCTCCATGTACAAATACCTCTCCGCTATCATGTACAAGTACCTCTCCGCTCCATGTACAAGTACCTCTCCGCTCAATGTCAAGTGTCGACAGTACCTCTCCGCTCCATGTACAAATACCTCTCCGCTCCATGTACAAGTACCTCTCCGCTCTCATGTACAAGTACCTCTCCGCTCCATGTACAAGTAGCTCTCCGCTCAATGTACAAGTGTCGACAGTACCTTTCCGCTCCATGTACAAATACCTCTCCGCTCTCATGTACAAGTACCTCTCCGCTCCATGTACAAGTACCTCTCCGCTCAATGTACAAATACCTCTCCGCTCCATGTATAAGTACCTCTCCGCTCTATGTACAAGTACCTCTCCGCTCCATGTACAAGTACCTCTCCGCTCAATGTACAAATACCTCTCCGCTCCATGTACAAGTAGCTCTCCGCTGAATGTACAAGTGTCGACAGTACCTCTCCGCTCAATGTACAAGTACCTCTCCGCTCAATGTACAAATACCTCTCCGCTCCATGTACAAGTACCTCTCCGCTCAATGTCAAGTATCGACAGTACCTCTCCGCTCCATGTACAAGTACCTCTCCGCTGAATGTACAAGTGTCGACAGTACCTCTCCGCTCAATGTACAAGTACCTCTCCGCTCCATGTACAAGTACCTCTCCGCTCTCATGTACAAGTACCTCTCCGCTCCATGTACAAGTACCTCTCCGCTCAATGTACAAGTACCTCTGCGCTCCATGTACAAGTACCTCTCCGCTCAATGTACAAGTACCTCTCCGCTCAATGTACAAGTGTCGACAGTACCTCTCCGCTCCATGTACAAGTACCTCTCCGCTCAATGTACAAGTGTCGACAGTACCTCTACGCTCAATGTACAAGTGTCGACAGTACCTCTCCGCTCTCATGTACAAGTACCTCTCCGATCCATGTACAAGTACATCTCCGCTCCATGTACAAGTACATCTCCGCTCAATGTACAAGTACCTCTCCGCTCCATGTACAAGTACCTCTCCGCTCCATGTACAAGTACCTCTCCGCTCCATGTACAAGTACCTCTCCGCTCCATGTACAAGTACCTCTCCGCTCAATGTACAAGTACCTCTCCGCTCCATGTACAAGTACCTCTCCGCTCAATGTACAAGTACCTCTCCGCTCCATGTACAAGTACCTCTCCGCTCCATGTACAAGTACCTCTCCGCTCCATGTACAAGTACCTCTCCGCTCCATGTACAAGTACATCTCTGCTCCATGTACAAGTACCTCTCCGCTCAATGTACAAGTACATCTCCGCTCCATGTACAAGTACCTCTCCGCTCCATGTACAAGTACATCTCCGCTCCATGTACAAGTACCTCTCCGCTCCATGTACAAGTACCTCTCCGCTCAATGTACAAGTACATCTCTGCTCCATGTACAAGTACATCTCTGCTCCATGTACAAGTACCTCTCCGCTCAATGTACAAGTACATCTCCGCTCCATGTACAAGTACCTCTCCGCTCCATGTACAAGTACCTCTCCGGTCCATGTACAAGTACCTCTCCGCTCCATGTACAAGTACCTCTCCGCTCCATGTACAAGTACCTCTCCGCTCAATGTCAAGTGTCGACAGTACCTCTCCGCTCCATGTACAAATACCTCTCCGCTCTCATGTACAAGTACCTCTCCGCTCCATGTACAAGTACCTCTCCGCTCAATGTCAAGTGTCGACAGTACCTCTCCGCTCCATGTACAAATACCTCTCCGCTCCATGTACAAGTACCTCTCCGCTCTCATGTACAAGTACCTCTCCGCTCCATGTACAAGTAGCTCTCTGCTCAATGTACAAGTGTCGACAGTACCTTTCCGCTCCATGTACAAATACCTCTCCGCTCTCATGTACAAGTACCTCTCCGCTCCATGTACAAGTACCTCTCCGCTCAATGTACAAATACCTCTCCGCTCCATGTATAAGTACCTCTCCGCTCTATGTACAAGTACCTATCCGCTCCATGTACAAGTACCTCTCCGCTCAATGTACAAATACCTCTCCGCTCCATGTACAAGTAGCTCTCCGCTGAATGTACAAGTGTCGACAGTACCTCTCCGCTCAATGTACAAGTACCTCTCCGCTCAATGTACAAATACCTCTCCGCTCCATGTACAAGTACCTCTCCGCTCAATGTCAAGTATCGACAGTACCTCTCCGCTCCATGTACAAGTACCTCTCCGCTGAATGTACAAGTGTCGACAGTACCTCTCCGCTCAATGTACAAGTACCTCTCCGCTCCATGTACAAGTACCTCTCCGCTCTCATGTACAAGTACCTCTCCGCTCCATGTACAAGTACCTCTCCGCTCAATGTACAAGTACCTCTGCGCTCCATGTACAAGTACCTCTCCGCTCAATGTACAAGTACCTCTCCGCTCAATGTACAAGTGTCGACAGTACCTCTCCGCTCCATGTACAAGTACCTCTCCGCTCAATGTACAAGTGTCGACAGTACCTCTACGCTCAATGTACAAGTGTCGACAGTACCTCTCCGCTCTCATGTACAAGTACCTCTCCGATCCATGTACAAGTACATATCCGCTCCATGTACAAGTACATCTCCGCTCAATGTACAAGTACCTCTCCGCTCCATGTACAAGTACCTCTCCGCTCCATGTACAAGTACCTCTCCGCTCCATGTACAAGTACCTCTCCGCTCCATGTACAAGTACCTCTCCGCTCAATGTACAAGTACCTCTCCGCTCCATGTACAAGTACCTCTCCGCTCAATGTACAAGTACCTCTCCGCTCCATGTACAAGTACCTCTCCGCTCCATGTACAAGTACCTCTCCGCTCCATGTACAAGTACCTCTCCGCTCCATGTACAAGTACATCTCTGCTCCATGTACAAGTACCTCTCCGCTCAATGTACAAGTACATCTCCGCTCCATGTACAAGTACCTCTCCGCTCCATGTACAAGTACATCTCCGCTCCATGTACAAGTACCTCTCCGCTCCATGTACAAGTACCTCTCCGCTCAATGTACAAGTACATCTCCGCTCCATGTACAAGTACATCTCTGCTCCATGTACAAGTACCTCTCCGCTCAATGTACAAGTACATCTCCGCTCCATGTACAAGTACCTCTCCGCTCCATGTACAAGTACCTCTCCGGTCCATGTACAAGTACCTCTCCGCTCCATGTACAAGTACCTCTCCGCTCCATGTACAAGTACCTCTCCGCTCAATGTCAAGTGTCGACAGTACCTCTCCGCTCCATGTACAAATACCTCTCCGCTCTCATGTACAAGTACCTCTCCGCTGCATGTACAAGTACCTCTCCGCTCAATGTCAAGTGTCGACAGTACCTCTCCGCTCCATGTACAAATACCTCTCCGCTCCATGTACAAGTACCTCTCCGCTCTCATGTACAAGTACCTCTCCGCTCCATGTACAAGTAGCTCTCCGCTCAATGTACAAGTGTCGACAGTACCTTTCCGCTCCATGTACAAATACCTCTCAGCTCTCATGTACAAGTACCTCTCCGCTCCATGTACAAGTACCTCTCCGCTCAATGTACAAATACCTCTCCGCTCCATGTATAAGTACCTCTCCGCTCTATGTACAAGTACCTCTCCGCTCCATGTACAAGTACATCTCCGCTCAATGTACAAATACCTCTCCGCTCCATGTACAAGTAGCTCTCCGCTGAATGTACAAGTGTCGACAGTACCTCTCCGCTCAATGTACAAGTACCTCTCCGCTCAATGTACAAATACCTCTCCGCTCCATGTACAAGTACCTCTCCGCTCAATGTCAAGTATCGACAGTACCTCTCCGCTCCATGTACAAGTACCTCTCCGCTGAATGTACAAGTGTCGACAGTACCTCTCCGCTCAATGTACAAGTACCTCTCCGCTCCATGTACAAGTACCTCTCCGCTCTCATGTACAAGTACCTCTCCGCTCCATGTACAAGTACCTCTCCGCTCAATGTACAAGTACCTCTGCGCTCCATGTACAAGTACCTCTCCGCTCAATGTACAAGTACCTCTCCGCTCAATGTACAAGTGTCGACAGTACCTCTCCGCTCCATGTACAAGTACCTCTCCGCTCAATGTACAAGTGTCGACAGTACCTCTACGCTCAATGTACAAGTGTCGACAGTACCTCTCCGCTCTCATGTACAAGTACCTCTCCGATCCATGTACAAGTACATGTCCGCTCCATGTACAAGTACATCTCCGCTCAATGTACAAGTACCTCTCCGCTCCATGTACAAGTACCTCTCCGCTCCATGTACAAGTACCTCTCCGCTCCATGTACAAGTACCTCTCCGCTCCATGTACAAGTACCTCTCCGCTCAATGTACAAGTACCTCTCCGCTCCATGTACAAGTACCTCTCCGCTCAATGTACAAGTACCTCTCCGCTCCATGTACAAGTACCTCTCCGCTCCATGTACAAGTACCTCTCCGCTCCATGTACAAGTACCTCTCCGCTCCATGTACAAGTACATCTCTGCTCCATGTACAAGTACCTCTCCGCTCAATGTACAAGTACATCTCCGCTCCATGTACAAGTACCTCTCCGCTCCATGTACAAGTACATCTCCGCTCCATGTACAAGTACCTCTCCGCTCCATGTACAAGTACCTCTCCGCTCAATGTACAAGTACATCTCCGCTCCATGTACAAGTACATCTCTGCTCCATGTACAAGTACCTCTCCGCTCAATGTACAAGTACATCTCCGCTCCATGTACAAGTACCTCTCCGCTCCATGTACAAGTACCTCTCCGGTCCATGTACAAGTACCTCTCCGCTCCATGTACAAGTACCTCTCCGCTCCATGTACAAGTACCTCTCCGCTCAATGTCAAGTGTCGACAGTACCTCTCCGCTCCATGTACAAATACCTCTCCGCTCCATGTACAAGTACCTCTCCGCTCTCATGTACAAGTACCTCTCCGCTCCATGTACAAGTAGCTCTCCGCTCAATGTACAAGTGTCGACAGTACCTTTCCGCTCCATGTACAAATACCTCTCCGCTCTCATGTACAAGTACCTCTCCGCTCCATGTACAAGTACCTCTCCGCTCAATGTACAAATACCTCTCCGCTCCATGTATAAGTACCTCTCCGCTCTATGTACAAGTACCTCTCCGCTCCATGTACAAGTACCTCTCCGCTCAATGTACAAATACCTCTCCGCTCCATGTACAAGTAGCTCTCCGCTGAATGTACAAGTGTCGACAGTACCTCTCCGCTCAATGTACAAGTACCTCTCCGCTCAATGTACAAATACCTCTCCGCTCCATGTACAAGTACCTCTCCGCTCAATGTCAAGTATCGACAGTACCTCTCCGCTCCATGTACAAGTACCTCTCCGCTGAATGTACAAGTGTCGACAGTACCTCTCCGCTCAATGTACAAGTACCTCTCCGCTCCATGTACAAGTACCTCTCCGCTCTCATGTACAAGTACCTCTCCGCTCCATGTACAAGTACCTCTCCCCTCAATGTACAAGTACCTCTGCGCTCCATGTACAAGTACCTCTCCGCTCAATGTACAAGTACCTCTCCGCTCAATGTACAAGTGTCGACAGTACCTCTCCGCTCCATGTACAAGTACCTCTCCGCTCAATGTACAAGTGTCGACAGTACCTCTACGCTCAATGTACAAGTGTCGACAGTACCTCTCCGCTCTCATGTACAAGTACCTCTCCGATCCATGTACAAGTACATCTCCGCTCTATGTACAAGTACATCTCCGCTCAATGTACAAGTACCTCTCCGCTCCATGTACAAGTACCTCTCCGCTCCATGTACAAGTACCTCTCGGCTCCATGTACAAGTACCTCTCCGCTCCATGTACAAGTACCTCTCCGCTCAATGTACAAGTACCTCTCCGCTCCATGTACAAGTACCTCTCCGCTCAATGTACAAGTACCTCTCCGCTCCATGTACAAGTACCTCTCCGCTCCATGTACAAGTACCTCTCCGCTCCATGTACAAGTACCTCTCCGCTCCATGTACAAGTACATCTCTGCTCCATGTACAAGTACCTCTCCGCTCAATGTACAAGTACATCTCCGCTCCATGTACAAGTACCTCTCCGCTCCATGTACAAGTACATCTCCGCTCCATGTACAAGTACCTCTCCGCTCCATGTACAAGTACCTCTCCGCTCAATGTACAAGTACATCTCCGCTCCATGTACAAGTACATCTCTGCTCCATGTACAAGTACCTCTCCGCTCAATGTACAAGTACATCTCCGCTCCATGTACAAGTACCTCTCCGCTCCATGTACAAGTACCTCTCCGGTCCATGTACAAGTACCTCTCCGCTCCATGTACAAGTACCTCTCCGCTCCATGTACAAGTACCTCTCCGCTCAATGTCAAGTGTCGACAGTACCTCTCCGCTCCATGTACAAATACCTCTCCGCTCTCATGTACAAGTACCTCTCCGCTCCATGTACAAGTACCTCTCCGCTCAATGTCAAGTGTCGACAGTACCTCTCCGCTCCATGTACAAATACCTCTCCGCTCCATGTACAAGTACCTCTCCGCTCTCATGTACAAGTACCTCTCCGCTCCATGTACAAGTAGCTCTCCGCTCAATGTACAAGTGTCGACAGTACCTTTCCGCTCCATGTACAAATACCTCTCCGCTCTCATGTACAAGTACCTCTCCGCTCCATGTACAAGTACCTCTCCGCTCAATGTACAAATACCTCTCCGCTCCATGTATAAGTACCTCTCCGCTCTATGTACAAGTACCTCTCCGCTCCATGTACAAGTACCTCTCCGCTCAATGTACAAATACCTCTCCGCTCCATGTACAAGTAGCTCTCCGCTGAATGTACAAGTGTCGACAGTACCTCTCCGCTCAATGTACAAGTACCTCTCCGCTCAATGTACAAATACCTCTCCGCTCCATGTACAAGTACCTCTCCGCTCAATGTCAAGTATCGACAGTACCTCTCCGCTCCATGTACAAGTACCTCTCCGCTGAATGTACAAGTGTCGACAGTACCTCTCCGCTCAATGTACAAGTACCTCTCCGCTCCATGTACAAGTACCTCTCCACTCTCATGTACAAGTACCTCTCCGCTCCATGTACAAGTACCTCTCCGCTCAATGTACAAGTACCTCTGCGCTCCATGTACAAGTACCTCTCCGCTCAATGTACAAGTACCTATCCGCTCAATGTACAAGTGTCGACAGTACCTCTCCGCTCCATGTACAAGTACCTCTCCGCTCAATGTACAAGTGTCGACAGTACCTCTACGCTCAATGTACAAGTGTCGACAGTACCTCTCCGCTCTCATGTACAAGTACCTCTCCGATCCATGTACAAGTACATCTCCGCTCCATGTACAAGTACATCTCCGCTCAATGTACAAGTACCTCTCCGCTCCATGTACAAGTACCTCTCCGCTCCATGTACAAGTACCTCTCCGCTCCATGTACAAGTACCTCTCCGCTCCATGTACAAGTACCTCTCCGCTCAATGTACAAGTACCTCTCCGCTCCATGTACAAGTACCTCTCCGCTCAATGTACAAGTACCTCTCCGCTCCATGTACAAGTACCTCTCCGCTCCATGTACAAGTACCTCTCCGCTCCATGTACAAGTACCTCTCCGCTCCATGTACAAGTACATCTCTGCTCCATGTACAAGTACCTCTCCGCTCAATGTACAAGTACATCTCCGCTCCATGTACAAGTACCTCTCCGCTCCATGTACAAGTACATCTCCGCTCCATGTACAAGTACCTCTCCGCTCCATGTACAAGTACCTCTCCGCTCAATGTACAAGTACATCTCCGCTCCATGTACAAGTACATCTCTGCTCCATGTACAAGTACCTCTCCGCTCAATGTACAAGTACATCTCCGCTCCATGTACAAGTACCTCTCCGCTCCATGTACAAGTACCTCTCCGGTCCATGTACAAGTACCTCTCCGCTCCATGTACAAGTACCTCTCCGCTCCATGTACAAGTACCTCTCCGCTCAATGTCAAGTGTCGACAGTACCTCTCCGCTCCATGTACAAATACCTCTCCGCTCTCATGTACAAGTACCTCTCCGCTCCATGTACAAGTACCTCTCCGCTCAATGTCAAGTGTCGACAGTACCTCTCCGCTCCATGTACAAATACCTCTCCGCTCCATGTACAAGTACCTCTCCGCTCTCATGTACAAGTACCTCTCCGCTCCATGTACAAGTAGCTCTCCGCTCAATGTACAAGTGTCGACAGTACCTTTCCGCTCCATGTACAAATACCTCTCCGCTCTCATGTACAAGTACCTCTCCGCTCCATGTACAAGTACCTCTCCGCTCAATGTACAAATACCTCTCCGCTCCATGTATAAGTACCTCTCCGCTCTATGTACAAGTACCTCTCCGCTCCATGTACAAGTACCTCTCCGCTCAATGTACAAATACCTCTCCGCTCCATGTACAAGTAGCTCTCCGCTGAATGTACAAGTGTCGACAGTACCTCTCCGCTCAATGTACAAGTACCTCTCCGCTCAATGTACAAATACCTCTCCGCTCCATGTACAAGTACCTCTCCGCTCAATGTCAAGTATCGACAGTACCTCTCCGCTCCATGTACAAGTACCTCTCCGCTGAATGTACAAGTGTCGACAGTACCTCTCCGCTCAATGTACAAGTACCTCTCCGCTCCATGTACAAGTACCTCTCCGCTCTCATGTACAAGTACCTCTCCGCTCCATGTACAAGTACCTCTCCGCTCAATGTACAAGTACCTCTGCGCTCCATGTACAAGTACCTCTCCGCTCAATGTACAAGTACCTCTCCGCTCAATGTACAAGTGTCGGCAGTACCTCTCCGCTCCATGTACAAGTACCTCTCCGCTCAATGTACAAGTGTCGACAGTACCTCTACGCTCAATGTACAAGTGTCGACAGTACCTCTCCGCTCTCATGTACAAGTACCTCTCCGATCCATGTACAAGTACATCTCCGCTCCATGTACAAGTACATCTCCGCTCAATGTACAAGTACCTCTCCGCTCCATGTACAAGTACCTCTCCGCTCCAAGTACAAGTACCTCTCCGCTCCATGTACAAGTACCTCTCCGCTCCATGTACAAGTACCTCTCCGCTCAATGTACAAGTACCTCTCCGCTCCATGTACAAGTACCTCTCCGCTCAATGTACAAGTACCTCTCCGCTCCATGTACAAGTACCTCTCCGCTCCATGTACAAGTACCTCTCCGCTCCATGTACAAGTACCTCTCCGCTCCATGTACAAGTACATCTCTGCTCCATGTACAAGTACCTCTCCGCTCAATGTACAAGTACATCTCCGCTCCATGTACAAGTACCTCTCCGCTCCATGTACAAGTACATCTCCGCTCCATGTACAAGTACCTCTCCGCTCCATGTACAAGTACCTCTCCGCTCAATGTACAAGTACATCTCCGCTCCATGTACAAGTACATCTCTGCTCCATGTACAAGTACCTCTCCGCTCAATGTACAAGTACATCTCCGCTCCATGTACAAGTACCTCTCCGCTCCATGTACAAGTACCTCTCCGGTCCATGTACAAGTACCTCTCCGCTCCATGTACAAGTACCTCTCCGCTCCATGTACAAGTACCTCTCCGCTCAATGTCAAGTGTCGACAGTACCTCTCCGCTCCATGTACAAATACCTCTCCGCTCTCATGTACAAGTACCTCTCCGCTCCATGTACAAGTACCTCTCCGCTCAATGTCAAGTGTCGACAGTACCTCTCCGCTCCATGTACAAATACCTCTCCGCTCCATGTACAAGTACCTCTCCGCTCTCATGTACAAGTACCTCTCCGCTCCATGTACAAGTAGCTCTCCGCTCAATGTACAAGTGTCGACAGTACCTTTCCGCTCCATGTACAAATACCTCTCCGCTCTCATGTACAAGTACCTCTCCGCTCCATGTACAAGTACCTCTCCGCTCAATGTACAAATACCTCTCCGCTCCATGTATAAGTACCTCTCCGCTCTATGTACAAGTACCTCTCCGCTCCATGTACAAGTACCTCTCCGCTCAATGTACAAATACCTCTCCGCTCCATGTACAAGTAGCTCTCCGCTGAATGTACAAGTGTCGACAGTACCTCTCCGCTCAATGTACAAGTACCTCTCCGCTCAATGTACAAATACCTCTCCGCTCCATGTACAAGTACCTCTCCGCTCAATGTCAAGTATCGACAGTACCTCTCCGCTCCATGTACAAGTACCTCTCCGCTGAATGTACAAGTGTCGACAGTACCTCTCCGCTCAATGTACAAGTACCTGTCCGCTCCATGTACAAGTACCTCTCCGCTCTCATGTACAAGTACCTCTCCGCTCCATGTACAAGTACCTCTCCGCTCAATGTACAAGTACCTCTGCGCTCCATGTACAAGTACCTCTCCGCTCAATGTACAAGTACCTCTCCGCTCAATGTACAAGTGTCGACAGTACCTCTCCGCTCCATGTACAAGTACCTCTCCGCTCAATGTACAAGTGTCGACAGTACCTCTACGCTCAATGTACAAGTGTCGACAGTACCTCTCCGCTCTCATGTACAAGTACCTCTCCGATCCATGTACAAGTACATCTCCGCTCCATGTACAAGTACATCTCCGCTCAATGTACAAGTACCTCTCCGCTCCATGTACAAGTACCTCTCCGCTCCATGTACAAGTACCTCTCCGCTCCATGTACAAGTACCTCTCCGCTCCATGTACAAGTACCTCTCCGCTCAATGTACAAGTACCTCTCCGCTCCATGTACAAGTACCTCTCCGCTCAATGTACAAGTACCTCTCCGCTCCATGTACAAGTACCTCTCCGCTCCATGTACAAGTACCTCTCCGCTCCATGTACAAGTACCTCTCCGCTCAATGTCAAGTATCGACAGTACCTCTCCGCTCCATGTACAAGTACCTCTCCGCTGAATGTACAAGTGTCGACAGTACCTCTCCGCTCAATGTACAAGTACCTCTCCGCTCCATGTACAAGTACCTCTCCGCTCTCATGTACAAGTACCTCTCCGCTCCATGTACAAGTACCTCTCCGCTCAATGTACAAGTACCTCTGCGCTCCATGTACAAGTACCTCTCCGCTCAATGTACAAGTACCTCTCCGCTCAATGTACAAGTGTCGACAGTACCTCTCCGCTCCATGTACAAGTACCTCTCCGCTCAATGTACAAGTGTCGACAGTACCTCTACGCTCAATGTACAAGTGTCGACAGTACCTCTCCGCTCTCATGTACAAGTACCTCTCCGATCCATGTACAAGTACATCTCCGCTCCATGTACAAGTACATCTCCGCTCAATGTACAAGTACCTCTCCGCTCCATGTACAAGTACCTCTCCGCTCCATGTACAAGTACCTCTCCGCTCCATGTACAAGTACCTCTCCGCTCCATGTACAAGTACCTCTCCGCTCAATGTACAAGTACCTCTCCGCTCCATGTACAAGTACCTCTCCGCTCCATGTACAAGTACCTCTCCGCTCCATGTACAAGTACCTCTCCGCTCAATGTACAAGTACCTCTCCGCTCCATGTACAAGTACCTCTCCGCTCCATGTACAAGTACCTCTCCGCTCCATGTACAAGTACCTCTCCGCTCAATGTACAAGTACCTCTCCGCTCCCTGTACAAGTACATCTCCGCTCCATGTACAAGTACCTCTCCGCTCCATGTACAAGTACCTCTCCGCTCAATGTACAAGTGTCGACAGTGCCTCTCCGCTCCATGTACAAGTACCTCTCCGCTCCATGTACAAGTACCTCTCCGCTCAATGTACAAGTGTCGACAGTACCTCTCCGCTCCATCTACAAGTACCTCTCCGCTCAATGTACAAGTACCTCTCCGCTGAATGTACAAGTACCTCTCCGCTCCATGTACAAGTACCTCTCCGCTCCATGTACAAATACCTCTCCGCTCCATGTACAAGTACCTCTCCGCTCCATGTACAAGCACCTCTCCGCTACATGTACAAGTACCTCTCCGCTCCATGTACAAGTACCTCTCCGCTCCATGTACAAGTACCTCTCCGCTCAATGTACAAGTACCTCTCCGCTCCATGTACAAATACCTCTCCGCTCCATGTACAAATACCTCTCCGCTCCATGTACAAGTACCTCTCCGCTCCATGTACCAGTACCTCTCCGCTCAATGTACAAGTACATCTCCGCTCAATGTACAAGTACATCTCCGCTCAATGTACAAGTACGTCTCCGCTCAATGTACAAGTACCTCTCCGCTCAATGTACAAGTACCTCTCCGCTCCATGTACAAGTACCTCTCCGCTCAATGTACAAGTACATCTCCGCTCCATGTACCAGTACCTCTCCGCTCAATGTACAAGTACCTCTCCGCTCAATGTACAAGTACATCTCCGCTCCATGTACAAGTACGTCTCCGCTCAATGTATAAGTACCTCTCCGCTCCATGTACAAGTACCTCTCCGCTCCATGTACAAGTACATCTCCGCTCCATGTACAAGTACATCTCCGCTCCATGTACAAGTACCTCTCCGCTCCATGTACAAGTACCTCTCCGCTCCATGTACAAGTACATCTCCGCTCCATGTACAAGTACCTCTCCGCTCAATGTACAAGTACATCTCCGCTCCATGTACAAGTACATCTCCACTCCATGTACAAGTACCTCTCCGCTCAATGTACAAGTACATCTCCGCTCCATGTACCAGTACCTCTCCGCTCAATGTACAAGTACATCTCCACTCCATGTACAAGTACCTCTCCGCTCAATGTACAAGTACATCTCCGCTCCATGTACCAGTACCTCTCCGCTCAATGTACAAGTACATCTCCACTCCATGTACAAGTACCTCTCCGCTCAATGTACAAGTGTCGACAGTACCTCTCCGCTCCATGTACAAGTACCTCTCCGCTCAATGTACAAGTGTCGACAGTACCTCTACGCTCAATGTACAAGTGTCGACAGTACCTCTCCGCTCTCATGTACAAGTACCTCTCCGATCCATGTACAAGTACATCTCCGCTCCATGTACAAGTACATCTCCGCTCAATGTACAAGTACCTCTCCGCTCCATGTACAAGTACCTCTCCGCTCCATGTACAAGTACCTCTCCGCTCCATGTACAAGTACCTCTCCGCTCAATGTACAAGTACCTCTCCGCTCCATGTACAAGTACCTCTCCGCTCAATGTACAAGTACCTCTCCGCTCCATGTACAAGTACCTCTCCGCTCCATGTACAAGTACCTCTCCGCTCCATGTACAAGTACCTCTCCGCTCCATGTACAAGTATATCTCTGCTCCATGTACAAGTACCTCTCCGCTCAATGTACAAGTACATCTCCGCTCCATGTACAAGTACCTCTCCGCTCCATGTACAAGTACATCTCCGCTCCATGTACAAGTACCTCTCCGCTCCATGTACAAGTACCTCTCCGCTCAATGTACAAGTACATCTCCGCTCCATGTACAAGTACATCTCTGCTCCATGTACAAGTACCTCTCCGCTCAATGTACAAGTACATCTCCGCTCCATGTACAAGTACCTCTCCGCTCCATGTACAAGTACCTCTCCGGTCCATGTACAAGTACCTCTCCGCTCCATGTACAAGTACCTCTCCGCTCCATGTACAAGTACCTCTCCGCTCAATGTCAAGTGTCGACAGTACCTCTCCGCTCCATGTACAAATACCTCTCCGCTCTCATGTACAAGTACCTCTCCGCTCCATGTACAAGTACCTCTCCGCTCAATGTCAAGTGTCGACAGTACCTCTCCGCTCCATGTACAAATACCTCTCCGCTCCATGTACAAGTACCTCTCCGCTCTCATGTACAAGTACCTCTCCGCTCCATGTACAAGTAGCTCTCCGCTCAATGTACAAGTGTCGACAGTACCTTTCCGCTCCATGTACAAATACCTCTCCGCTCTCATGTACAAGTACCTCTCCGCTCCATGTACAAGTACCTCTCCGCTCAATGTACAAATACCTCTCCGCTCCATGTATAAGTACCTCTCCGCTCTATGTACAAGTACCTCTCCGCTCCATGTACAAGTACCTCTCCGCTCAATGTACAAATACCTCTCCGCTCCATGTACAAGTAGCTCTCCGCTGAATGTACAAGTGTCGACAGTACCTCTCCGCTCAATGTACAAGTACCTCTCCGCTCAATGTACAAATACCTCTCCGCTCCATGTACAAGTACCTCTCCGCTCAATGTCAAGTATCGACAGTACCTCTCCGCTCCATGTACAAGTACCTCTCCGCTGAATGTACAAGTGTCGACAGTACCTCTCCGCTCAATGTACAAGTACCTCTCCGCTCCATGTACAAGTACCTCTCCGCTCTCATGTACAAGTACCTCTCCGCTCCATGTACAAGTACCTCTCCCCTCAATGTACAAGTACCTCTGCGCTCCATGTACAAGTACCTCTCCGCTCAATGTACAAGTACCTCTCCGCTCAATGTACAAGTGTCGACAGTACCTCTCCGCTCCATGTACAAGTACCTCTCCGCTCAATGTACAAGTGTCGACAGTACCTCTACGCTCAATGTACAAGTGTCGACAGTACCTCTCCGCTCTCATGTACAAGTACCTCTCCGATCCATGTACAAGTACATCTCCGCTCCATGTACAAGTACATCTCCGCTCAATGTACAAGTACCTCTCCGCTTCATGTACAAGTACCTCTCCGCTCCATGTACAAGTACCTCTCCGCTCCATGTACAAGTACCTCTCCGCTCCATGTACAAGTAATTCTCCGCTTAATGTACAAGTACCTCTCCGCTCCATGTACAAGTACCTCTCCGCTCAATGTACAAGTACCTCTCCGCTCCATGTACAAGTACCTCTCCGCTCCATGTACAAGTACCTCTCCGCTCCATGTACAAGTACCTCTCCGCTCCATGTACAAGTACATCTCTGCTCCATGTACAAGTACCTCTCCGCTCAATGTACAAGTACATCTCCGCTCCATGTACAAGTACCTCTCCGCTCCATGTACAAGTACATCTCCGCTCCATGTACAAGTACCTCTCCGCTCCATGTACAAGTACCTCTCCGCTCAATGTACAAGTACATCTCCGCTCCATGTACAAGTACATCTCTGCTCCATGTACAAGTACCTCTCCGCTCAATGTACAAGTACATCTCCGCTCCATGTACAAGTACCTCTCCGCTCCATGTACAAGTACCTCTCCGGTCCATGTACAAGTACCTCTCCGCTCCATGTACAAGTACCTCTCCGCTCCATGTACAAGTACCTCTCCGCTCAATGTCAAGTGTCGACAGTACCTCTCCGCTCCATGTACAAATACCTCTCCGCTCTCATGTACAAGTACCTCTCCGCTCCATGTACAAGTACCTCTCCGCTCAATGTCAAGTGTCGACAGTACCTCTCCGCTCCATGTACAAATACCTCTCCGCTCCATGTACAAGTACCTCTCCGCTCTCATGTACAAGTACCTCTCCGCTCCATGTACAAGTAGCTCTCCGCTCAATGTACAAGTGTCGACAGTACCTTTCCGCTCCATGTACAAATACCTCTCCGCTCTCATGTACAAGTACCTCTCCGCTCCATGTACAAGTACCTCTCCGCTCAATGTACAAATACCTCTCCGCTCCATGTATAAGTACCTCTCCGCTCTATGTACAAGTACCTCTCCGCTCCATGTACAAGTACCTCTCCGCTCAATGTACAAATACCTCTCCGCTCCATGTACAAGTAGCTCTCCGCTGAATGTACAAGTGTCGACAGTACCTCTCCGCTCAATGTACAAGTACCTCTCCGCTCAATGTACAAATACCTCTCCGCTCCATGTACAAGTACCTCTCCGCTCAATGTCAAGTATCGACAGTACCTCTCCGCTCCATGTACAAGTACCTCTCCGCTGAATGTACAAGTGTCGACAGTACCTCTCCGCTCAATGTACAAGTACCTCTCCGCTCCATGTACAAGTACCTCTCCGCTCTCATGTACAAGTACCTCTCCGCTCCATGTACAAGTACCTCTCCGCTCAATGTACAAGTACCTCTGCGCTCCATGTACAAGTACCTCTCCGCTCAATGTACAAGTACCTCTCCGCTCAATGTACAAGTGTCGACAGTACCTCTCCGCTCCATGTACAAGTACCTCTCCGCTCAATGTACAAGTGTCGACAGTACCTCTACGCTCAATGTACAAGTGTCGACAGTACCTCTCCGCTCTCATGTACAAGTACCTCTCCGATCCATGTACAAGTACATCTCCGCTCCATGTACAAGTACATCTCCGCTCAATGTACAAGTACCTCTCCGCTCCATGTACAAGTACCTCTCCGCTCCATGTACAAGTACCTCTCCGCTCCATGTACAAGTACCTCTCCGCTCCATGTACAAGTACCTCTCCGCTCAATGTACAAGTACCTCTCCGCTCCATGTACAAGTACCTCTCCGCTCAATGTACAAGTACCTCTCCGCTCCATGTACAAGTACCTCTCCGCTCCATGTACAAGTACCTCTCCGCTCCATGTACAAGTACCTCTCCGCTCCATGTACAAGTACATCTCTGCTCCATGTACAAGTACCTCTCCGCTCAATGTACAAGTACATCTCCGCTCCATGTACAAGTACCTCTCCGCTCCATGTACAAGTACATCTCCGCTCCATGTACAAGTACCTCTCCGCTCCATGTACAAGTACCTCTCCGCTCAATGTACAAGTACATCTCCGCTCCATGTACAAGTACATCTCTGCTCCATGTACAAGTACCTCTCCGCTCAATGTACAAGTACATCTCCGCTCCATGTACAAGTACCTCTCCGCTCCATGTACAAGTACCTCTCCGGTCCATGTACAAGTACCTCTCCGCTCCATGTACAAGTACCTCTCCGCTCCATGTACAAGTACCTCTCCGCTCAATGTCAAGTGTCGACAGTACCTCTCCGCTCCATGTACAAATACCTCTCCGCTCTCATGTACAAGTACCTCTCCGCTCCATGTACAAGTACCTCTCCGCTCAATGTCAAGTGTCGACAGTACCTCTCCGCTCCATGTACAAATACCTCTCCGCTCCATGTACAAGTACCTCTCCGCTCTCATGTACAAGTACCTCTCCGCTCCATGTACAAGTAGCTCTCCGCTCAATGTACAAGTGTCGACAGTACCTTTCCGCTCCATGTACAAATACCTCTCCGCTCTCATGTACAAGTACCTCTCCGCTCCATGTACAAGTACCTCTCCGCTCAATGTACAAATACCTCTCCGCTCCATGTATAAGTACCTCTCCGCTCTATGTACAAGTACCTCTCCGCTCCATGTACAAGTACCTATCCGCTCAATGTACAAATACCTCTCCGCTCCATGTACAAGTAGCTCTCCGCTGAATGTACAAGTGTCGACAGTACCTCTCCGCTCAATGTACAAGTACCTCTCCGCTCAATGTACAAATACCTCTCCGCTCCATGTACAAGTACCTCTCCGCTCAATGTCAAGTATCGACAGTACCTCTCCGCTCCATGTACAAGTACCTCTCCGCTGAATGTACAAGTGTCGACAGTACCTCTCCGCTCAATGTACAAGTACCTCTCCGCTCCATGTACAAGTACCTCTCCGCTCTCATGTACAAGTACCTCTCCGCTCCATGTACAAGTACCTCTCCGCTCAATGTACAAGTACCTCTGCGCTCCATGTACAAGTACCTCTCCGCTCAATGTACAAGTACCTCTCCGCTCAATGTACAAGTGTCGACAGTACCTCTCCGCTCCATGTACAAGTACCTCTCCGCTCAATGTACAAGTGTCGACAGTACCTCTACGCTCAATGTACAAGTGTCGACAGTACCTCTCCGCTCTCATGTACAAGTACCTCTCCGATCCATGTACAAGTACATCTCCGCTCCATGTACAAGTACATCTCCGCTCAATGTACAAGTACCTCTCCGCTCCATGTACAAGTACCTCTCCGCTCCATGTACAAGTACCTCTCCGCTCCATGTACAAGTACCTCTCCGTTCCATGTACAAGTACCTCTCCGCTCAATGTACAAGTACCTCTCCGCTCCATGTACAAGTACCTCTCCGCTCAATGTACAAGTACCTCTCCGCTCCATGTACAAGTACCTCTCCGCTCCATGTACAAGTACCTCTCCGCTCCATGTACAAGTACCTCTCCGCTCCATGTACAAGTACATCTCTGCTCCATGTACAAGTACCTCTCCGCTCAATGTACAAGTACATCTCCGCTCCATGTACAAGTACCTCTCCGCTCCATGTACAAGTACATCTCCGCTCCATGTACAAGTACCTCTCCGCTCCATGTACAAGTACCTCTCCGCTCAATGTACAAGTACATCTCCGCTCCATGTACAAGTACATCTCTGCTCCATGTACAAGCACCTCTCCGCTCAATGTACAAGTACATCTCCGCTCCATGTACAAGTACCTCTCCGCTCCATGTACAAGTACCTCTCCGGTCCATGTACAAGTACCTCTCCGCTCCATGTACAAGTACCTCTCCGCTCCATGTACAAGTACCTCTCCGCTCAATGTCAAGTGTCGACAGTACCTCTCCGCTCCATGTACAAATACCTCTCCGCTCTCATGTACAAGTACCTCTCCGCTCCATGTACAAGTACCTCTCCGCTCAATGTCAAGTGTCGACAGTACCTCTCCGCTCCATGTACAAATACCTCTCCGCTCCATGTACAAGTACCTCTCCGCTCTCATGTACAAGTACCTCTCCGCTCCATGTACAAGTAGCTCTCCGCTCAATGTACAAGTGTCGACAGTACCTTTCCGCTCCATGTACAAATACCTCTCCGCTCTCATGTACAAGTACCTCTCCGCTCCATGTACAAGTACCTCTCCGCTCAATGTACAAATACCTCTCCGCTCCATGTATAAGTACCTCTCCGCTCTATGTACAAGTACCTCTCCGCTCCATGTACAAGTACCTCTCCGCTCAATGTACAAATACCTCTCCGCTCCATGTACAAGTAGCTCTCCGCTGAATGTACAAGTGTCGACAGTACCTCTCCGCTCAATGTACAAGTACCTCTCCGCTCAATGTACAAATACCTCTCCGCTCCATGTACAAGTACCTCTCCGCTCAATGTCAAGTATCGACAGTACCTCTCCGCTCCATGTACAAGTACCTCTCCGCTGAATGTACAAGTGTCGACAGTACCTCTCCGCTCAATGTACAAGTACCTCTCCGCTCCATGTACAAGTACCTCTCCGCTCTCATGTACAAGTACCTCTCCGCTCCATGTACAAGTACCTCTCCGCTCAATGTACAAGTACCTCTGCGCTCCATGTACAAGTACCTCTCCGCTCAATGTACAAGTACCTCTCCGCTCAATGTACAAGTGTCGACAGTACCTCTCCGCTCCATGTACAAGTACCTCTCCGCTCAATGTACAAGTGTCGACAGTACCTCTACGCTCAATGTACAAGTGTCGACAGTACCTCTCCGCTCTCATGTACAAGTACCTCTCCGATCCATGTACAAGTACATCTCCGCTCCATGTACAAGTACATCTCCGCTCAATGTACAAGTACCTCTCCGCTCCATGTACAAGTACCTCTCCGCTCCATGTACAAGTACCTCTCCGCTCCATGTACAAGTACCTCTCCGCTCCATGTACAAGTACCTCTCCGCTCAATGTACAAGTACCTCTCCGCTCCATGTACAAGTACCTCTCCGCTCAATGTACAAGTACCTCTCCGCTCCATGTACAAGTACCTCTCCGCTCCATGTACAAGTACCTCTCCGCTCCATGTACAAGTACCTCTCCGCTCAATGTCAAGTATCGACAGTACCTCTCCGCTCCATGTACAAGTACCTCTCCGCTGAATGTACAAGTGTCGACAGTACCTCTCCGCTCAATGTACAAGTACCTCTCTGCTCCATGTACAAGTACCTCTCCGCTCTCATGTACAAGTACCTCTCCGCTCCATGTACAAGTACCTCTCCGCTCAATGTACAAGTACCTCTGCGCTCCATGTACAAGTACCTCTCCGCTCAATGTACAAGTACCTCTCCGCTCAATGTACAAGTGTCGACAGTACCTCTCCGCTCCATGTACAAGTACCTCTCCGCTCAATGTACAAGTGTCGACAGTACCTCTACGCTCAATGTACAAGTGTCGACAGTACCTCTCCGCTCTCATGTACAAGTACCTCTCCGATCCATGTACAAGTACATCTCCGCTCCATGTACAAGTACATCTCCGCTCAATGTACAAGTACCTCTCCGCTCCATGTACAAGTACCTCTCCGCTCCATGTACAAGTACCTCTCCGCTCCATGTACAAGTACCTCTCCGCTCCATGTACAAGTACCTCTCCGCTCAATGTACAAGTACCTCTCCGCTCCATGTACAAGTACCTCTCCGCTCCATGTACAAGTACCTCTCCGCTCCATGTACAAGTACCTCTCCGCTCAATGTACAAGTACCTCTCCGCTCCATGTACAAGTACCTCTCCGCTCCATGTACAAGTACCTCTCCGCTCCATGTACAAGTACCTCTCCGCTCAATGTACAAGTACCTCTCCGCTCCATGTACAAGTACCTCTCCGCTCCATGTACAAGTACCTCTCCGCTCCATGTACAAGTACCTCTCCGCTCAATGTACAAGTACCTCTCCGCTCCCTGTACAAGTACATCTCCGCTCCATGTACAAGTACCTCTCCGCTCCATGTACAAGTACCTCTCCGCTCAATGTACAAGTGTCGACAGTACCTCTCCGCTCCATGTACAAGTACCTCTCCGCTCCATGTACAAGTACCTCTCCGCTCAATGTACAAGTGTCGACAGTACCTCTCCGCTCCATCTACAAGTACCTCTCCGCTCAATGTACAAGTACCTCTCCGCTCAATGTACAAGTACCTCTGCGCTCCATGTACAAGTACCTCTCCGCTCAATGTACAAGTACCTCTCCGCTCAATGTACAAGTGTCGACAGTACCTCTCCGCTCCATGTACAAGTACCTCTCCGCTCAATGTACAAGTGTCGACAGTACCTCTACGCTCAATGTACAAGTGTCGACAGTACCTCTCCGCTCTCATGTACAAGTACCTCTCCGATCCATGTACAAGTACATCTCCGCTCCATGTACAAGTACATCTCCGCTCAATGTACAAGTACCTCTCCGCTCCATGTACAAGTACCTCTCCGCTCCATGTACAAGTACCTCTCCGCTCCATGTACAAGTACCTCTCCGCTCCATGTACAAGTACCTCTCCGCTCAATGTACAAGTACCTCTCCGCTCCATGTACAAGTACCTCTCCGCTCAATGTACAAGTACCTCTCCGCTCCATGTACAAGTACCTCTCCGCTCCATGTACAAGTACCTCTCCGCTCCATGTACAAGTACCTCTCCGCTCCATGTACAAGTACATCTCTGCTCCATGTACAAGTACCTCTCCGCTCAATGTACAAGTACATCTCCGCTCCATGTACAAGTACCTCTCCGCTCCATGTACAAGTACATCTCCGCTCCATGTACAAGTACCTCTCCGCTCCATGTACAAGTACCTCTCCGCTCAATGTACAAGTACATCTCCGCTCCATGTACAAGTACATCTCTGCTCCATGTACAAGTACCTCTCCGCTCAATGTACAAGTACATCTCCGCTCCATGTACAAGTACCTCTCCGCTCCATGTACAAGTACCTCTCCGGTCCATGTACAAGTACCTCTCCGCTCCATGTACAAGTACCTCTCCGCTCCATGTACAAGTACCTCTCCGCTCAATGTCAAGTGTCGACAGTACCTCTCCGCTCCATGTACAAATACCTCTCCGCTCTCATGTACAAGTACCTCTCCGCTCCATGTACAAGTACCTCTCCGCTCAATGTCAAGTGTCGACAGTACCTCTCCGCTCCATGTACAAATACCTCTCCGCTCCATGTACAAGTACCTCTCCGCTCTCATGTACAAGTACCTCTCCGCTCCATGTACAAGTAGCTCTCCGCTCAATGTACAAGTGTCGACAGTACCTTTCCGCTCCATGTACAAATACCTCTCCGCTCTCATGTACAAGTACCTCTCCGCTCCATGTACAAGTACCTCTCCGCTCAATGTACAAATACCTCTCCGCTCCATGTATAAGTACCTCTCCGCTCTATGTACAAGTACCTCTCCGCTCCATGTACAAGTACCTCTCCGCTCAATGTACAAATACCTCTCCGCTCCATGTACAAGTAGCTCTCCGCTGAATGTACAAGTGTCGACAGTACCTCTCCGCTCAATGTACAAGTACCTCTCCGCTCAATGTACAAATACCTCTCCGCTCCATGTACAAGTACCTCTCCGCTCAATGTCAAGTATCGACAGTACCTCTCCGCTCCATGTACAAGTACCTCTCCGCTGAATGTACAAGTGTCGACAGTACCTCTCCGCTCAATGTACAAGTACCTCTCCGCTCCATGTACAAGTACCTCTCCGCTCTCATGTACAAGTACCTCTCCGCTCCATGTACAAGTACCTCTCCGCTCAATGTACAAGTACCTCTGCGCTCCATGTACAAGTACCTCTCCGCTCAATGTACAAGTACCTCTCCGCTCAATGTACAAGTGTCGACAGTACCTCTCCGCTCCATGTACAAGTACCTCTCCGCTCAATGTACAAGTGTCGACAGTACCTCTACGCTCAATGTACAAGTGTCGACAGTACCTCTCCGCTCTCATGTACAAGTACCTCTCCGATCCATGTACAAGTACATCTCCGCTCCATGTACAAGTACATCTCCGCTCAATGTACAAGTACCTCTCCGCTCCATGTACAAGTACCTCTCCGCTCCATGTACAAGTACCTCTCCGCTCCATGTACAAGTACCTCTCCGCTCCATGTACAAGTACCTCTCCGCTCAATGTACAAGTACCTCTCCGCTCCATGTACAAGTACCTCTCCGCTCCATGTACAAGTACCTCTCCGCTCCATGTACAAGTACCTCTCCGCTCCATGTACAAGTACATCTCTGCTCCATGTACAAGTACCTCTCCGCTCAATGTACAAGTACATCTCCGCTCCATGTACAAGTACCTCTCCGCTCCATGTACAAGTACATCTCCGCTCCATGTACAAGTACCTCTCCGCTCCATGTACAAGTACCTCTCCGCTCAATGTACAAGTACCTCTCCGCTCCATGTACAAGTACATCTCCGCTCCATGTACAAGTACCTCTCCGCTCAATGTACAAGTACATCTCCGCTCCATGTACAAGTACATCTCCACTCCATGTACAAGTACCTCTCCGCTCAATGTACAAGTACATCTCCGCTCCATGTACCAGTACCTCTCCGCTCAATGTACAAGTACATCTCCACTCCATGTACAAGTACCTCTCCGCTCAATGTACAAGTACATCTCCGCTCCATGTACCAGTACCTCTCCGCTCAATGTACAAGTACATCTCCACTCCATGTACAAGTACCTCTCCGCTCAATGTACAAGTACATCTCCGCTCCATGTACCAGTACCTCTCCGCTCAATGTACAAGTACATCTCCGCTCCATGTACAAGTACCTCTCCGCTCAATGTACAAGTACCTCTCCGCTCAATGTACAAGTACATCTCCGCTCCATGTACCAGTACCTCTCCGCTCAATGTACAAGTACATCTGCGCTCCATGTAGGGCTGGGTATCGTTCAAAATTTTTCGATATCGATACCGTTTCGATACTTGGATTTCGATACCGGTTCCTGAACGATACTTTTTTCGATACCAATTTTTAGAAAAATCCATTTTAACAAAAATAAAACTGCATTACACATTGAAATTATTTTACAAATCTTTAGTTTCCCCCCATCTTAAGTTTTACAGCAGAAAAAAATAAAACCTACTGTATTTAACATAACTTTAAGTTCTCTAAACGTATTGCCGTCCCTACAAAAAATATTGGAGTACTACAAAGGAAAGAAATGTAGCTAAAACAAATAAATCAGTGGAATAGTTTTCAGTGCAAAACAGAGAGTTGCAAATCAGGGTTTAATGCTCACTGATGCAACAGAACTCTATTCTTGTACAAACTGATGAGATGGCTCCACTTCATGCATGGAAGACTAGTTGAGCATTGACTAGCCTATCAATATAGCCTTATATGCCACAAAGTGAATCGCATTTATATTCAACAAACTATCATGACATCAGCGTTTGTTAACGAGTTGCTAAAAATACATGGGCGATAACTGCCCGCTTGCACATAACGCTAATTAATTAAACATTAACGCTAGCGTTGCAGATCAGTGTGCTCACTGCTGCAACAGAACGTCATTCTTGTCAAATCTGACGAGACAGCTCAACTTCACTGACTAGCCAATCAATATAAATGAATCGCATTTACATTCAACAAACTATCATGACATCAGCGTTTGTTAACGAGTTGCTAAAAATACACAATGCCCGCTTGCGCATAACGTTACGGCGGCAATTAATTAAACGATCTAATGCTACAACTCACAGCCAGATGCATGGATTTGTCAGACTGAGGGATCTGATAACCGCTAACTTGCGGTAAGCTGAGCTGACCCACCTCTCAATTATTTCTCTTGTCTGTGGAAACCAGTCCGTGTTGTTTCTGTTTCTTTTCCTGCTTTTCATCATCTTCGCCATATGGTAATCCAGGATAGGAGTAGCTTGAGTGGCTAACTTCTTGTATACTATCCGCACCGCACGCCTGGCTCACAGTCACAACAAACACACCGGCTAAAGTGGGCGTAACGTTTCCTGCATGCCTCTACATGACAGCCAATCACCAGCCGTATTAGAGCGCGGCGTGCAAGCATGTCGCATGCTTATAGGCTCAATGACGCTGTTTTGTTTTGGTATCGAAAATTGGTATCGATTGACAAGGGAGGCTTCGATACCCCTTAGTATCGATGTTTCCATTTCGGTGCCAAGTAAGTATCGAAACTCGATACCCAGCCCTAGCTCCATGTACAAGTACCTCTCCGCTCAATGTACAAGTACCTCTCCGCTCAATGTACAAGTACCTCTCCGCTCCATGTACAAGTACCTCTCCGCTCCATGTACAAGTACCTCTCCGCTCCATGTACAAGTACCTCTCCGCTCCATGTACAAGTACATCTCTGCTCCATGTACAAG
The DNA here is from genome assembly GCF_964638095.1 of Poromitra crassiceps. Classification (NCBI taxonomy): domain Eukaryota; kingdom Metazoa; phylum Chordata; class Actinopteri; order Beryciformes; family Melamphaidae; genus Poromitra; species Poromitra crassiceps. Next base: position 15,908 of record NW_028151757.1, on the reverse strand, counting down.
TACCTCTCCGCTCAATGTACAAGTACATCTCCGCTCCATGTACAAGTACCTCTCCGCTCCATGTACAAGTACATCTCCGCTCCATGTACAAGTACCTCTCCGCTCCATGTACAAGTACCTCTCCGCTCAATGTACAAGTACATCTCCGCTCCATGTACAAGTACCTCTCCGCTCCATGTACAAGTACCTCTCCGCTCCATGTACAAGTACATCTCCGCTCCATGTACAAGTACCTCTCCGCTCCATGTACAAGTACCTCTCCGCTCAATGTACAAGTACATCTCCGCTCCATGTACAAGTACCTCTCCGCTCCATGTACAAGTACCTCTCCGCTCAATGTACAAGTACCTCTCCGCTCCATGTACAAGTACCTCTCCGCTCAATGTACAAGTACCTCTCCGCTCCATGTACAAGTACCTCCCCGCTCCATGTACAAGTACCTCTCCGCTCCATGTACAAGTACCTCTCCGCTCCATGTACAAGTACATCTCTGCTCCATGTACAAGTACCTCTCCGCTCAATGTACAAGTACATCTCCGCTCCATGTACAAGTACCTCTCCGCTCCATGTACAAGTACATCTCCGCTCCATGTACAAGTACCTCTCCGCTCCATGTACAAGTACCTCTCCGCTCAATGTACAAGTACATCTCCGCTCCATGTACAAGTACATCTCTGCTCCATGTACAAGTACCTCTCCGCTCAATGTACAAGTACATCTCCGCTCCATGTACAAGTACCTCTCCGCTCCATGTACAAGTACCTCTCCGGTCCATGTACAAGTACCTCTCCGCTCCATGTACAAGTACCTCTCCGCTCCATGTACAAGTACCTCTCCGCTCAATGTCAAGTGTCGACAGTACCTCTCCGCTCCATGTACAAATACCTCTCCGCTCTCATGTACAAGTACCTCTCCGCTCCATGTACAAGTACCTCTCCGCTCAATGTCAAGTGTCGACAGTACCTCTCCGCTCCATGTACAAATACCTCTCCGCTCCATGTACAAGTACCTCTCCGCTCTCATGTACAAGTACCTCTCCGCTCCATGTACAAGTAGCTCTCCGCTCAATGTACAAGTGTCGACAGTACCTTTCCGCTCCATGTACAAATACCTCTCCGCTCTCATGTACAAGTACCTCTCCGCTCCATGTACAAGTACCTCTCCGCTCAATGTACAAATACCTCTCCGCTCCATGTATAAGTACCTCTCCGCTCTATGTACAAGTACCTCTCCGCTCCATGTACAAGTACCTCTCCGCTCAATGTACAAATACCTCTCCGCTCCATGTACAAGTAGCTCTCCGCTGAATGTACAAGTGTCGACAGTACCTCTCCGCTCAATGTACAAGTACCTCTCCGCTCAATGTACAAATACCTCTCCGCTCCATGTACAAGTACCTCTCCGCTCAATGTCAAGTATCGACAGTACCTCTCCGCTCCATGTACAAGTACCTCTCCGCTGAATGTACAAGTGTCGACAGTACCTCTCCGCTCAATGTACAAGTACCTCTCCGCTCCATGTACAAGTACCTCTCCGCTCTCATGTACAAGTACCTCTCCGCTCCATGTACAAGTACCTCTCCGCTCCATGTACAAGTACCTCTCCGCTCAATGTCAAGTGTCGACAGTACCTCTCCGCTCCATGTACAAATACCTCTCCGCTCTCATGTACAAGTACCTCTCCGCTCCATGTACAAGTACCTCTCCGCTCAATGTACAAATACCTCTCCGCTCCATGTACAAGTAGCGCTCCGCTGAATGTACAAGTGTCGACAGTACCTCTCCGCTCAATGTACAAGTACCTCTCCGCTCAATGTACAAATACCTCTCCGCTCCATGTACAAGTACCTCTCCGCTCAATGTCAAGTATCGACAGTACCTCTCCGCTCCATGTACAAGTACCTCTCCGCTGAATGTACAAGTGTCGACAGTACCTCTCCGCTCAATGTACAAGTACCTCTCCGCTCCATGTACAAGTACCTCTCCGCTCTCATGTACAAGTACCTCTCCGCTCCATGTACAAGTACCTCTCCCCTCAATGTACAAGTACCTCTGCGCTCCATGTACAAGTACCTCTCCGCTCAATGTACAAGTACCTCTCCGCTCAATGTACAAGTGTCGACAGTACCTCTCCGCTCCATGTACAAGTACCTCTCCGCTCAATGTACAAGTGTCGACAGTACCTCTACGCTCAATGTACAAGTGTCGACAGTACCTCTCCGCTCTCATGTACAAGTACCTCTCCGATCCATGTACAAGTACATCTCCGCTCCATGTACAAGTACATCTCCGCTCAATGTACAAGTACCTCTCCGCTCCATGTACAAGTACCTCTCCGCTCCATGTACAAGTACCTCTCCGCTCCATGTACAAGTACCTCTCCGCTCCATGTACAAGTACCTCTCCGCTCAATGTACAAGTACCTCTCCGCTCCATGTACAAGTACCTCTCCGCTCAATGTACAAGTACCTCTCCGCTCCATGTACAAGTACCTCTCCGCTCCATGTACAAGTACCTCTCCGCTCCATGTACAAGTACCTCTCCGCTCCATGTACAAGTACATCTCTGCTCCATGTACAAGTACCTCTCCGCTCAATGTACAAGTACATCTCCGCTCCATGTACAAGTACCTCTCCGCTCCATGTACAAGTACATCTCCGCTCCATGTACAAGTACCTCTCCGCTCCATGTACAAGTACCTCTCCGCTCAATGTACAAGTACATCTCCGCTCCATGTACAAGTACATCTCTGCTCCATGTACAAGTACCTCTCCGCTCAATGTACAAGTACATCTCCGCTCCATGTACAAGTACCTCTCCGCTCCATGTACAAGTACCTCTCCGGTCCATGTACAAGTACCTCTCCGCTCCATGTACAAGTACCTCTCCGCTCCATGTACAAGTACCTCTCCGCTCAATGTCAAGTGTCGACAGTACCTCTCCGCTCCATGTACAAATACCTCTCCGCTCTCATGTACAAGTACCTCTCCGCTCCATGTACAAGTACCTCTCCGCTCAATGTCAAGTGTCGACAGTACCTCTCCGCTCCATGTACAAATACCTCTCCGCTCCATGTACAAGTACCTCTCCGCTCTCATGTACAAGTACCTCTCCGCTCCATGTACAAGTAGCTCTCCGCTCAATGTACAAGTGTCGACAGTACCTTTCCGCTCCATGTACAAATACCTCTCCGCTCTCATGTACAAGTACCTCTCCGCTCCATGTACAAGTACCTCTCCGCTCAATGTACAAATACCTCTCCGCTCCATGTATAAGTACCTCTCCGCTCTATGTACAAGTACCTCTCCGCTCCATGTACAAATACCTCTCCGCTCCATGTACAAGTAGCTCTCCGCTGAATGTACAAGTGTCGACAGTACCTCTCCGCTCAATGTACAAGTACCTCTCCGCTCAATGTACAAATACCTCTCCGCTCCATGTACAAGTACCTCTCCGCTCAATGTCAAGTATCGACAGTACCTCTCCGCTCCATGTACAAGTACCTCTCCGCTGAATGTACAAGTGTCGACAGTACCTCTCCGCTCAATGTACAAGTACCTCTCCGCTCCATGTACAAGTACCTCTCCGCTCTCATGTACAAGTACCTCTCCGCTCCATGTACAAGTACCTCTCCGCTCAATGTACAAGTACTTCTGCGCTCCATGTACAAGTACCTCTCCGCTCAATGTACAAGTACCTCTCCGCTCAATGTACAAGTGTCGACAGTACCTCTCCGCTCCATGTACAAGTACCTCTCCGCTCAATGTACAAGTGTCGACAGTACCTCTACGCTCAATGTACAAGTGTCGACAGTACCTCTCCGCTCTCATGTACAAGTACCTCTCCGATCCATGTACAAGTACATCTCCGCTCCATGTACAAGTACATCTCCGCTCAATGTACAAGTACCTCTCCGCTCCATGTACAAGTACCTCTCCGCTCCATGTACAAGTACCTCTCCGCTCCATGTACAAGTACCTCTCCGCTCCATGTACAAGAACCTCTCCGCTTAATGTACAAGTACCTCTCCGCTCCATGTACAAGTACCTCTCCGCTCAATGTACAAGTACCTCTCCGCTCCATGTACAAGTACCTCTCCGCTCCATGTACAAGTACCTCTCCGCTCCATGTACAAGTACCTCTCCGCTCCATGTACAAGTACATCTCTGCTCCATGTACAAGTACCTCTCCGCTCAATGTACAAGTACATCTCCGCTCCATGTACAAGTACCTCTCCGCTCCATGTACAAGTACATCTCCGCTCCATGTACAAGTACATCTCTGCTCCATGTACAAGTACCTCTCCGCTCAATGTACAAGTACATCTCCGCTCCATGTACAAGTACCTCTCCGCTCAATGTACAAATACCTCTCCGCTCCATGTACAAGTAGCTCTCCGCTGAATGTACAAGTGTCGACAGTACCTCTCCGCTCAATGTACAAGTACCTCTCCGCTCAATGTACAAATACCTCTCCGCTCCATGTACAAGTACCTCTCCGCTCAATGTCAAGTATCGACAGTACCTCTCCGCTCCATGTACAAGTACCTCTCCGCTGAATGTACAAGTGTCGACAGTACCTCTCCGCTCAATGTACAAGTACCTCTCCGCTCCATGTACAAGTACCTCTCCGCTCTCATGTACAAGTACCTCTCCGCTCCATGTACAAGTACCTCTCCGCTCCATGTACAAGTACCTCTCCGCTCAATGTCAAGTGTCGACAGTACCTCTCCGCTCCATGTACAAATACCTCTCCGCTCTCATGTACAAGTACCTCTCCGCTCCATGTACAAGTACCTCTCCGCTCAATGTACAAATACCTCTCCGCTCCATGTACAAGTAGCTCTCCGCTGAATGTACAAGTGTCGACAGTACCTCTCCGCTCAATGTACAAGTACCTCTCCGCTCAATGTACAAATACCTCTCCGCTCCATGTACAAGTACCTCTCCGCTCAATGTCAAGTATCGACAGTACCTCTCCGCTCCATGTACAAGTACCTCTCCGCTGAATGTACAAGTGTCGACAGTACCTCTCCGCTCAATGTACAAGTACCTCTCCGCTCCATGTACAAGTACCTCTCCGCTCTCATGTACAAGTACCTCTCCGCTCCATGTACAAGTACCTCTCCGCTCCATGTACAAGTACCTCTCCGCTCAATGTCAAGTGTCGACAGTACCTCTCCGCTCCATGTACAAATACCTCTCCGCTCTCATGTACAAGTACCTCTCCGCTCCATGTACAAGTACCTCTCCGCTCAATGTACAAATACCTCTCCGCTCCATGTACAAGTAGCTCTCCGCTGAATGTACAAGTGTCGACAGTACCTCTCCGCTCAATGTACAAGTACCTCTCCGCTCAATGTACAAATACCTCTCCGCTCCATGTACAAGTACCTCTCCGCTCAATGTCAAGTATCGACAGTACCTCTCCGCTCCATGTACAAGTACCTCTCCGCTGAATGTACAAGTGTCGACAGTACCTCTCCGCTCAATGTACAAGTACCTCTCCGCTCCATGTACAAGTACCTCTCCGCTCTCATGTACAAGTACCTCTCCGCTCCATGTACAAGTACCTCTCCCCTCAATGTACAAGTACCTCTGCGCTCCATGTACAAGTACCTCTCCGCTCAATGTACAAGTACCTCTCCGCTCAATGTACAAGTGTCGACAGTACCTCTCCGCTCCATGTACAAGTACCTCTCCGCTCAATGTACAAGTGTCGACAGTACCTCTACGCTCAATGTACAAGTGTCGACAGTACCTCTCCGCTCTCATGTACAAGTACCTCTCCGATCCATGTACAAGTACATCTCCGCTCCATGTACAAGTACATCTCCGCTCAATGTACAAGTACCTCTCCGCTCCATGTACAAGTACCTCTCCGCTCCATGTACAAGTACCTCTCCGCTCCATGTACAAGTACCTCTCCGCTCCATGTACAAGTACCTCTCCGCTCAATGTACAAGTACCTCTCCGCTCCATGTACAAGTACCTCTCCGCTCAATGTACAAGTACCTCTCCGCTCCATGTACAAGTACCTCTCCGCTCCATGTACAAGTACCTCTCCGCTCCATGTACAAGTACATCTCCGCTCCATGTACAAGTACATCTCTGCTCCATGTACAAGTACCTCTCCGCTCAATGTACAAGTACATCTCCGCTCCATGTACAAGTACCTCTCCGCTCCATGTACAAGTACCTCTCCGGTCCATGTACAAGTACCTCTCCGCTCCATGTACAAGTACCTCTCCGCTCCATGTACAAGTACCTCTCCGCTCAATGTCAAGTGTCGACAGTACCTCTCCGCTCCATGTACAAATACCTCTCCGCTCTCATGTACAAGTACCTCTCCGCTCCATGTACAAGTACCTCTCCGCTCAATGTCAAGTGTCGACAGTACCTCTCCGCTCCATGTACAAATACCTCTCCGCTCCATGTACAAGTACCTCTCCGCTCTCATGTACAAGTACCTCTCCGCTCCATGTACAAGTAGCTCTCCGCTCAATGTACAAGTGTCGACAGTACCTTTCCGCTCCATGTACAAATACCTCTCCGCTCTCATGTACAAGTACCTCTCCGCTCCATGTACAAGTACCTCTCCGCTCAATGTACAAATACCTCTCCGCTCCATGTATAAGTACCTCTCCGCTCTATGTACAAGTACCTCTCCGCTCCATGTACAAATACCTCTCCGCTCCATGTACAAGTAGCTCTCCGCTGAATGTACAAGTGTCGACAGTACCTCTCCGCTCAATGTACAAGTACCTCTCCGCTCAATGTACAAATACCTCTCCGCTCCATGTACAAGTACCTCTCCGCTCAATGTCAAGTATCGACAGTACCTCTCCGCTCCATGTACAAGTACCTCTCCGCTGAATGTACAAGTGTCGACAGTACCTCTCCGCTCAATGTACAAGTACCTCTCCGCTCCATGTACAAGTACCTCTCCGCTCTCATGTACAAGTACCTCTCCGCTCCATGTACAAGTACCTCTCCGCTCAATGTACAAGTACTTCTGCGCTCCATGTACAAGTACCTCTCCGCTCAATGTACAAGTACCTCTCCGCTCAATGTACAAGTGTCGACAGTACCTCTCCGCTCCATGTACAAGTACCTCTCCGCTCAATGTACAAGTGTCGACAGTACCTCTACGCTCAATGTACAAGTGTCGACAGTACCTCTCCGCTCTCATGTACAAGTACCTCTCCGATCCATGTACAAGTACATCTCCGCTCCATGTACAAGTACATCTCCGCTCAATGTACAAGTACCTCTCCGCTCCATGTACAAGTACCTCTCCGCTCCATGTACAAGTACCTCTCCGCTCCATGTACAAGTACCTCTCCGCTCCATGTACAAGAACCTCTCCGCTTAATGTACAAGTACCTCTCCGCTCCATGTACAAGTACCTCTCCGCTCAATGTACAAGTACCTCTCCGCTCAATGTACAAGTACATCTCCGCTCCATGTACAAGTACATCTCTGCTCCATGTACAAGTACCTCTCCGCTCAATGTACAAGTACATCTCCGCTCCATGTACAAGTACCTCTCCGCTCCATGTACAAGTACCTCTCCGGTCCATGTACAAGTACCTCTCCGCTCCATGTACAAGTACCTCTCCGCTCCATGTACAAGTACCTCTCCGCTCAATGTCAAGTGTCGACAGTACCTCTCCGCTCCATGTACAAATACCTCTCCGCTCTCATGTACAAGTACCTCTCCGCTCCATGTACAAGTACCTCTCCGCTCAATGTCAAGTGTCGACAGTACCTCTCCGCTCCATGTACAAATACCTCTCCGCTCCATGTACAAGTACCTCTCCGCTCTCATGTACAAGTACCTCTCCGCTCCATGTACAAGTAGCTCTCCGCTCAATGTACAAGTGTCGACAGTACCTTTCCGCTCCATGTACAAATACCTCTCCGCTCTCATGTACAAGTACCTCTCCGCTCCATGTACAAGTACCTCTCCGCTCAATGTACAAATACCTCTCCGCTCCATGTATAAGTACCTCTCCGCTCTATGTACAAGTACCTCTCCGCTCCATGTACAAGTAACTCTCCGCTCAATGTACAAATACCTCTCCGCTCCATGTACAAGTACCTCTCCGATCCATGTACAAGTACATCTCCGCTCCATGTACAAGTACATCTCCGCTCAATGTACAAGTACCTCTCCGCTCCATGTACAAGTACCTCTCCGCTCCATGTACAAGTACCTCTCCGCTCCATGTACAAGTACCTCTCCGCTCCATGTACAAGAACCTCTCCGCTTAATGTACAAGTACCTCTCCGCTCCATGTACAAGTACCTCTCCGCTCAATGTACAAGTACCTCTCCGCTCCATGTACAAGTACCTCTCCGCTCCATGTACAAGTACCTCTCCGCTCCATGTACAAGTACCTCTCCGCTCCATGTACAAGTACATCTCTGCTCCATGTACAAGTACCTCTCCGCTCAATGTACAAGTACATCTCCGCTCCATGTACAAGTACCTCTCCGCTCCATGTACAAGTACATCTCCGCTCCATGTACAAGTACATCTCTGCTCCATGTACAAGTACCTCTCCGCTCAATGTACAAGTACATCTCCGCTCCATGTACAAGTACCTCTCCGCTCCATGTACAAGTACATCTCCGCTCCATGTACAAGTACCTCTCCGCTCCATGTACAAGTACCTCTCCGCTCCATGTACAAGTACCTCTCCGCTCCATGTACAAGTACCTCTCCGCTCCATGTACAAGTACATCTCTGCTCCATGTACAAGTACCTCTCCGCTCAATGTACAAGTACATCTCCGCTCCATGTACAAGTACCTCTCCGCTCCATGTACAAGTACATCTCCGCTCCATGTACAAGTACCTCTCCGCTCCATGTACAAGTACCTCTCCGCTCAATGTACAAGTACATCTCCGCTCCATGTACAAGTACATCTCTGCTCCATGTACAAGTACCTCTCCGCTCAATGTACAAGTACATCTCCGCTCCATGTACAAGTACCTCTCCGCTCCATGTACAAGTACCTCTCCGGTCCATGTACAAGTACCTCTCCGCTCCATGTACAAGTACCTCTCCGCTCCATGTACAAGTACCTCTCCGCTCAATGTCAAGTGTCGACAGTACCTCTCCGCTCCATGTACAAATACCTCTCCGCTCTCATGTACAAGTACCTCTCCGCTCCATGTACAAGTACCTCTCCGCTCAATGTCAAGTGTCGACAGTACCTCTCCGCTCCATGTACAAATACCTCTCCGCTCCATGTACAAGTACCTCTCCGCTCTCATGTACAAGTACCTCTCCGCTCCATGTACAAGTAGCTCTCCGCTCAATGTACAAGTGTCGACAGTACCTTTCCGCTCCATGTACAAATACCTCTCCGCTCTCATGTACAAGTACCTCTCCGCTCCATGTACAAGTACCTCTCCGCTCAATGTACAAATACCTCTCCGCTCCATGTATAAGTACCTCTCCGCTCTATGTACAAGTACCTCTCCGCTCCATGTACAAGTAACTCTCCGCTCAATGTACAAATACCTCTCCGCTCCATGTACAAGTAGCTCTCCGCTGAATGTACAAGTGTCGACAGTACCTCTCCGCTCAATGTACAAGTACCTCTCCGCTCAATGTACAAATACCTCTCCGCTCCATGTACAAGTACCTCTCCGCTCAATGTCAAGTATCGACAGTACCTCTCCGCTCCATGTACAAGTACCTCTCCGCTGAATGTACAAGTGTCGACAGTACCTCTCCGCTCAATGTACAAGTACCTCTCCGCTCCATGTACAAGTACCTCTCCGCTCTCATGTACAAGTACCTCTCCGCTCCATGTACAAGTACCTCTCCGCTCCATGTACAAGTACCTCTCCGCTCAATGTCAAGTGTCGACAGTACCTCTCCGCTCCATGTACAAATACCTCTCCGCTCTCATGTACAAGTACCTCTCCGCTCCATGTACAAGTACCTCTCCGCTCAATGTCAAGTGTCGACAGTACCTCTCCGCTCCATGTACAAATACCTCTCCGCTCCATGTACAAGTACCTCTCCGCTCTCATGTACAAGTACCTCTCCGCTCCATGTACAAGTAGCTCTCCGCTCAATGTACAAGTGTCGACAGTACCTTTCCGCTCCATGTACAAATACCTCTCCGCTCTCATGTACAAGTACCTCTCCGCTCCATGTACAAGTACCTCTCCGCTCAATGTACAAATACCTCTCCGCTCCATGTATAAGTACCTCTCCGCTCTATGTACAAGTACCTCTCCGCTCCATGTACAAGTACCTCTCCGCTCAATGTACAAATACCTCTCCGCTCCATGTACAAGTAGCTCTCCGCTGAATGTACAAGTGTCAACAGTACCTCTCCGCTCAATGTACAAGTACCTCTCCGCTCAATGTACAAATACCTCTCCGCTCCATGTACAAGTACCTCTCCGCTCAATGTCAAGTATCGACAGTACCTCTCCGCTCCATGTACAAGTACCTCTCCGCTGAATGTACAAGTGTCGACAGTACCTCTCCGCTCAATGTACAAGTACCTCTCCGCTCCATGTACAAGTACCTCTCCGCTCTCATGTACAAGTACCTCTCCGCTCCATGTACAAGTACCTCTCCCCTCAATGTACAAGTACCTCTGCGCTCCATGTACAAGTACCTCTCCGCTCAATGTACAAGTACCTCTCCGCTCAATGTACAAGTGTCGACAGTACCTCTCCGCTCCATGTACAAGTACCTCTCCGCTCAATGTACAAGTGTCGACAGTACCTCTACGCTCAATGTACAAGTGTCGACAGTACCTCTCCGCTCTCATGTACAAGTACCTCTCCGATCCATGTACAAGTACATCTCCGCTCCATGTACAAGTACATCTCCGCTCAATGTACAAGTACCTCTCCGCTCCATGTACAAGTACCTCTCCGCTCCATGTACAAGTACCTCTCCGCTCCATGTACAAGTACCTCTCCGCTCCATGTACAAGTACCTCTCCGCTCAATGTACAAGTACCTCTCCGCTCCATGTACAAGTACCTCTCCGCTCAATGTACAAGTACCTCTCCGCTCCATGTACAAGTACCTCTCCGCTCCATGTACAAGTACCTCTCCGCTCCATGTACAAGTACCTCTCCGCTCCATGTACAAGTACATCTCTGCTCCATGTACAAGTACCTCTCCGCTCAATGTACAAGTACATCTCCGCTCCATGTACAAGTACCTCTCCGCTCCATGTACAAGTACATCTCCGCTCCATGTACAAGTACCTCTCCGCTCCATGTACAAGTACCTCTCCGCTCAATGTACAAGTACATCTCCGCTCCATGTACAAGTACATCTCTGCTCCATGTACAAGTACCTCTCCGCTCAATGTACAAGTACATCTCCGCTCCATGTACAAGTACCTCTCCGCTCCATGTACAAGTACCTCTCCGGTCCATGTACAAGTACCTCTCCGCTCCATGTACAAGTACCTCTCCGCTCCATGTACAAGTACCTCTCCGCTCAATGTCAAGTGTCGACAGTACCTCTCCGCTCCATGTACAAATACCTCTCCGCTCTCATGTACAAGTACCTCTCCGCTCCATGTACAAGTACCTCTCCGCTCAAAGTCAAGTGTCGACAGTACCTCTCCGCTCCATGTACAAATACCTCTCCGCTCCATGTACAAGTACCTCTCCGCTCTCATGTACAAGTACCTCTCCGCTCCATGTACAAGTAGCTCTCCGCTCAATGTACAAGTGTCGACAGTACCTTTCCGCTCCATGTACAAATACCTCTCCGCTCTCATGTACAAGTACCTCTCCGCTCCATGTACAAGTACCTCTCCGCTCAATGTACAAATACCTCTCCGCTCCATGTATAAGTACCTCTCCGCTCTATGTACAAGTACCTCTCCACTCCATGTACAAGTACCTCTCCGCTCAATGTACAAGTACATCTCCGCTCCATGTACCAGTACCTCTCCGCTCAATGTACAAGTACATCTCCACTCCATGTACAAGTACCTCTCCGCTCAATGTACAAGTACATCTCCGCTCCATGTACCAGTACCTCTCCGCTCAATGTACAAGTACATCTCCGCTCCATGTACAAGTACCTCTCCGCTCAATGTACAAGTACCTCTCCGCTCAATGTACAAGTACATCTCCGCTCCATGTACCAGTACCTCTCCGCTCAATGTACAAGTACATCTGCGCTCCATGTAGGGCTGGGTATCGTTCAAAATTTTTCGATATCGATACCGTTTCGATACTTGGATTTCGATACCGGTTCCTGAACGATACTTTTTTCGATACCAATTTTTAGAAAAATCCATTTTAACAAAAATAAAACTGCATTACACATTGAAATTATTTTACAAATCTTTAGTTTCCCCCCATCTTAAGTTTTACAGCAGAAAAAAATAAAACCTACTGTATTTAACATAACTTTAAGTTCTCTAAACGTATTGCCGTCCCTACAAAAAATATTGGAGTACTACAAAGGAAAGAAATGTAGCTAAAACAAATAAATCAGTGGAATAGTTTTCAGTGCAAAACAGAGAGTTGCAAATCAGGGTTTAATGCTCACTGATGCAACAGAACTCTATTCTTGTACAAACTGATGAGATGGCTCCACTTCATGCATGGAAGACTAGTTGAGCATTGACTAGCCTATCAATATAGCCTTATATGCCACAAAGTGAATCGCATTTATATTCAACAAACTATCATGACATCAGCGTTTGTTAACGAGTTGCTAAAAATACATGGGCGATAACTGCCCGCTTGCACATAACGCTAATTAATTAAACATTAACGCTAGCGTTGCAGATCAGTGTGCTCACTGCTGCAACAGAACGTCATTCTTGTCAAATCTGACGAGACAGCTCAACTTCACTGACTAGCCAATCAATATAAATGAATCGCATTTACATTCAACAAACTATCATGACATCAGCGTTTGTTAACGAGTTGCTAAAAATACACAATGCCCGCTTGCGCATAACGTTACGGCGGCAATTAATTAAACGATCTAATGCTACAACTCACAGCCAGATGCATGGATTTGTCAGACTGAGGGATCTGATAACCGCTAACTTGCGGTAAGCTGAGCTGACCCACCTCTCAATTATTTCTCTTGTCTGTGGAAACCAGTCCGTGTTGTTTCTGTTTCTTTTCCTGCTTTTCATCATCTTCGCCATATGGTAATCCAGGATAGGAGTAGCTTGAGTGGCTAACTTCTTGTATACTATCCGCACCGCACGCCTGGCTCACAGTCACAACAAACACACCGGCTAAAGTGGGCGTAACGTTTCCTGCATGCCTCTACATGACAGCCAATCACCAGCCGTATTAGAGCGCGGCGTGCAAGCATGTCGCATGCTTATAGGCTCAATGACGCTGTTTTGTTTTGGTATCGAAAATTGGTATCGATTGACAAGGGAGGCTTCGATACCCCTTAGTATCGATGTTTCCATTTCGGTGCCAAGTAAGTATCGAAACTCGATACCCAGCCCTAGCTCCATGTACAAGTACCTCTCCGCTCAATGTACAAGTACCTCTCCGCTCAATGTACAAGTACCTCTCCGCTCCATGTACAAGTACCTCTCCGCTCCATGTACAAGTACCTCTCCGCTCCATGTACAAGTACCTCTCCGCTCCATGTACAAGTACATCTCTGCTCCATGTACAAGTACCTCTCCGCTCAATGTACAAGTACATCTCCGCTCCATGTACAAGTACCTCTCCGCTCCATGTACAAGTACATCTCCGCTCCATGTACAAGTACCTCTCCGCTCCATGTACAAGTACCTCTCCGCTCAATGTACAAGTACATCTCCGCTCCATGTACAAGTACCTCTCCGCTCCATGTACAAGTACCTCTCCGCTCCATGTACAAGTACATCTCCGCTCCATGTACAAGTACCTCTCCGCTCCATGTACAAGTACCTCTCCGCTCAATGTACAAGTACATCTCCGCTCCATGTACAAGTACCTCTCCGCTCCATGTACAAGTACCTCTCCGCTCAATGTACAAGTACCTCTCCGCTCCATGTACAAGTACCTCTCCGCTCAATGTACAAGTACCTCTCCGCTCCATGTACAAGTACCTCCCCGCTCCATGTACAAGTACCTCTCCGCTCCATGTACAAGTACCTCTCCGCTCCATGTACAAGTACATCTCTGCTCCATGTACAAGTACCTCTCCGCTCAATGTACAAGTACATCTCCGCTCCATGTACAAGTACCTCTCCGCTCCATGTACAAGTACATCTCCGCTCCATGTACAAGTACCTCTCCGCTCCATGTACAAGTACCTCTCCGCTCAATGTACAAGTACATCTCCGCTCCATGTACAAGTACATCTCTGCTCCATGTACAAGTACCTCTCCGCTCAATGTACAAGTACATCTCCGCTCCATGTACAAGTACCTCTCCGCTCCATGTACAAGTACCTCTCCGGTCCATGTACAAGTACCTCTCCGCTCCATGTACAAGTACCTCTCCGCTCCATGTACAAGTACCTCTCCGCTCAATGTCAAGTGTCGACAGTACCTCTCCGCTCCATGTACAAATACCTCTCCGCTCTCATGTACAAGTACCTCTCCGCTCCATGTACAAGTACCTCTCCGCTCAATGTCAAGTGTCGACAGTACCTCTCCGCTCCATGTACAAATACCTCTCCGCTCCATGTACAAGTACCTCTCCGCTCTCATGTACAAGTACCTCTCCGCTCCATGTACAAGTAGCTCTCCGCTCAATGTACAAGTGTCGACAGTACCTTTCCGCTCCATGTACAAATACCTCTCCGCTCTCATGTACAAGTACCTCTCCGCTCCATGTACAAGTACCTCTCCGCTCAATGTACAAATACCTCTCCGCTCCATGTATAAGTACCTCTCCGCTCTATGTACAAGTACCTCTCCGCTCCATGTACAAGTACCTCTCCGCTCAATGTACAAATACCTCTCCGCTCCATGTACAAGTAGCTCTCCGCTGAATGTACAAGTGTCGACAGTACCTCTCCGCTCAATGTACAAGTACCTCTCCGCTCAATGTACAAATACCTCTCCGCTCCATGTACAAGTACCTCTCCGCTCAATGTCAAGTATCGACAGTACCTCTCCGCTCCATGTACAAGTACCTCTCCGCTGAATGTACAAGTGTCGACAGTACCTCTCCGCTCAATGTACAAGTACCTCTCCGCTCCATGTACAAGTACCTCTCCGCTCTCATGTACAAGTACCTCTCCGCTCCATGTACAAGTACCTCTCCGCTCCATGTACAAGTACCTCTCCGCTCAATGTCAAGTGTCGACAGTACCTCTCCGCTCCATGTACAAATACCTCTCCGCTCTCATGTACAAGTACCTCTCCGCTCCATGTACAAGTACCTCTCCGCTCAATGTACAAATACCTCTCCGCTCCATGTACAAGTAGCGCTCCGCTGAATGTACAAGTGTCGACAGTACCTCTCCGCTCAATGTACAAGTACCTCTCCGCTCAATGTACAAATACCTCTCCGCTCCATGTACAAGTACCTCTCCGCTCAATGTCAAGTATCGACAGTACCTCTCCGCTCCATGTACAAGTACCTCTCCGCTGAATGTACAAGTGTCGACAGTACCTCTCCGCTCAATGTACAAGTACCTCTCCGCTCCATGTACAAGTACCTCTCCGCTCTCATGTACAAGTACCTCTCCGCTCCATGTACAAGTACCTCTCCCCTCAATGTACAAGTACCTCTGCGCTCCATGTACAAGTACCTCTCCGCTCAATGTACAAGTACCTCTCCGCTCAATGTACAAGTGTCGACAGTACCTCTCCGCTCCATGTACAAGTACCTCTCCGCTCAATGTACAAGTGTCGACAGTACCTCTACGCTCAATGTACAAGTGTCGACAGTACCTCTCCGCTCTCATGTACAAGTACCTCTCC
>NW_028151758.1:72500-89572 GCF_964638095.1 Poromitra crassiceps | reverse complement strand
ACACACACACACACACACACACACACACACACAAACCTGTGTATACACATTCACTACACTGACAAATACACACAGAGTTATGCCCCCCCCCCCCCAACACACACACACACACACACACACACACACACAAACCTGTGTATACACATTCACTACACTGACAAATACACACAGAGTAATGCCCCCCCCCCCAACACACACAAACACACACACAAACCTGTGTATACACATTCACTACACTGACAAATACACACAGAGTAATGCCCCCCCCCCCCCCCCCTAACACACACACACACACACACACACCCACACAGTGTGAAACCTGTGTATACACATTCACTACACTGACAAATACACACAGAGTAATGCCCCCCCCCCCTAACACACACACACACACAGTGTGAAACCTGTGTATACACATTCACTACACTGACAAATACACACAGAGTAATGCCCCCCCCCCCCTAACACACACACACACACACACACACACACACACACACACAGTGTGAAACCTGTGTATACACATTCACTACACTGACAAATACACACAGAGTAATGCCCCCCCCCCCCTAACACACACACACACACACACCCACACAGTGTGATAGTGGTGCTGGCCGTGTGCGTTGCCATGGCAGCCTGTTGCTGCAGTGATGTAGTGGAGCGACGCTCCAGCCTCACACGGCACCAAATGTGCCTGCGCTGCTATTGGCCAGCGAGAGTCACATGGGAACAGTGCAGCCAATCGGGAGGGCAGAGCACTTTGTGTGAATTGAAAGCTTGTCAGCATTGCGAACAAAGGAGGAGAGGGAGAGAGGGATGCAGTGATGAAAAGGCTTGAGGTTTTCTTTCTTATTTTTTTTACCCCCAAAATAAGAGCCACCTTGACAAAGTGTAACCTCCCAGATAATGTTCTTTACAAAGTGTAACCTCCCAGATAATGTCCTGTACAAGGTGTAACCTCCAAGATAATGTTCTTTACAATGTGTAACCTCCCAGATAATGTTCTTTACAAAGTGTAACCTCCAAGATAATGTTCTTTACAATGTGTAACCTCCCAGATAATGTCCTTTACAAAGTGTAACCTCCCAGATAATGTCCTTTACAAAGTGTAACCTCCCAGATAATGTTCTTTACAAAGTGTAACCTCCCAGATAATGTTCTTTACAAAGTGTAACCTCCAAGATAATGTTCTTTACAAAGTGTAACCTCCCAGATAATGTTCTTTACAATGTGTAACCTCCCAGATAATGTCCTTTACAAAGTGTAACATCCCAGATAAGAGTCACCTTTACAAAGTGTAACCTCCCAGATAATGTTCTTTACTAAGTGTAACATCCCAGATAAGAGTCACCTTTACAAAGTGTAACCTCCCAGATAATGTCCTTTACAAAGTGTAACATCCCAGATAAGAGTCACCTTTACAAAGTGTAACCTCCCAGATAATGTCCTTTACTAAGTGTAACATCCCATATAAGAGTCACCTTTACAAAGTGTAACCTCCCAGATAATGTTCTTTACTAAGTGTAACATCCCATATAAGAGTCACCTTTACAAAGTGTAACCTCCCAGATAATGTTCTTTACTAAGTGTAACATCCCAGATAAGAGTCACCTTTACAAAGTGTAACCTCCCAGATAATGGTCTTTACTAAGTGTAACATCCCAGATAAGAGTCACCTTTACAAAGTGTAACCTTCCAGATAATGTTCTTTACAAAGTGTAACCTTCCAGATAATGGTCTTGGATAAGCAAAGGCTCTCAGTTTTCATTTTGGTATCCCTCAAACCGCTGTGCCATAATCTCTCATTCACAACACCAATATTTGCCTGTAGTCATTTAACTCACCTATCAACCATTCTGGGCAGCACCAGGCGGGTCATCTGGAGGAGAAACAACAGAACTTCAGTTAACATGCAACAACTGTCACACGGAAGGTGACACAAGTCTACAGACTACACTGTCATGAAAGACAGAGGGCGCTGGATGCACGGGGTGAGAAGAGACTGTGACATTTTTTTTAAAGAGACTGAAAGTAGGAGAGAGAGAGAAAGAGAGAGAGATGTGTGGGTGGCGAATACAGACAGCGTTGGTGTAGTCCACCGTTGCTTTGGGAACAACTGAGAGATTGCAGGTAGCATGGCAGAAACAGCAGAAGAGGAGGAGCAGGTAGCATGGCAGAAGAAGAGAAGGAGGAGCAGGTAGCATGGCAGAAACAGCAGAAGAGGAGGAGCAGGTAGCATGGCAGAAACAGCAGAAGAGGAGGAGCAGGTAGCATGGCAGAAACAGCAGAAGAGGAGGAGGAGGAGGAGCAGGTAGCATGGCAAAAACAGCAGAAGAGGAGGAGGAGGAGCAGGTAGCATGGCAGAAACAGCAGAAGGAGGAGGAGGAGGAGCAGGTAGCATGGCAGAAACAGCAGAAGAGGAGGAGGAGGAGGAGCAGGTAGCATGGCAGAAACAGCAGAAGAGGAGGAGGAGGAGGAGGAGCAGGTAGCATGGCAGAAACAGCAGAAGAGGAGGAGAAGGAGGAGCAGGTAGCATGGCAGAAACAGCAGAAGAGGAGGAGGAGGAGGAGGAGCAGGTAGCATGGCAGAAACAGCAGAAGGAGGAGGAGGAGGAGGAGCAGGTAGCATGGCAGAAACAGCAGAAGAGGAGGAGGAGGAGGAGGAGGAGGAGCAGGTAGCATGGCAGAAACAGCAGAAGAGGAGGAGAAGGAGGAGCAGGTAGCATGGCAGAAACAGCAGAAGAGGAGGAGGAGGAGGAGGAGCAGGTAGCATGGCAGAAACAGCAGAAGGAGGAGGAGGAGGAGGAGCAGGTAGCATGGCAGAAACAGCAGAAGAGGAGGAGGAGGAGCAGGTAGCATGGCAGAAACAGCAGAAGAGGAGGAGGAGGAGCAGGTAGCATGGCAGAAACAGCAGAAGGAGGAGGAGGAGGAGGAGCAGGTAGCATGGCAGAAACAGCAGAAGAGGAGGAGGAGGAGCAGGTAGCATGGCAGAAACAGCAGAAGAGGAGGAGGAGGAGCAGGTAGCATGGCAGAAACAGCAGAAGGAGGAGGAGGAGCAGGTAGCATGGCAGAAACAGCAGAAGGGGGAGGAGGAGCAGGTAGCATGGCAGAAACAGCAGAAGGAGGAGGAGGAGGAGGAGCAGGTAGCATGGCAGAAACAGCAGAAGAGGAGGAGGAGGAGCAGGTAGCATGGCAGAAACAGCAGAAGAGGAGGAGGAGGATGGGAACAAAAACATTCTATATACGCACATACTGTACATATTTCCTCCTGTACGAATATTGATTAGAAGAAGAGTGCAGAGTTGTTCAGCGTGACAAACATACCTGAGCTACTGAGGTCATGTTGACGTTGATCATATTTGTGATGAACTGAAACGTATAGAAAGTAAGTAAGAGAAACATTCACATGGACCATGCATAAGATTCTGTGGTCATGGATACTTAGCAGTTCTAACAGCCAAGATATTCAAGCAAACTGTTGTTTGGGTTGCTAGAATTGCAATAAAGACTACTAACTGTAGAGCATTGAACAGAGAAAAGCACCCATTTAAATGGTAAACTCATCATTTTTCCAAAGCCATTTTTTTCCCTCTGAGACAGAATTTCCATGTGTGGATAAAACAGCAAACAGGAAAAACAAACTCACATTGTCCAGATCAGGAATATTGAGATAGTACTCTGGCCAGGGGTAAGAACATCCAACATTGTTCACTGTTGAAGACAAAGAAAAAGCACTGTTTTAAGATTACCTGATGCTGGGGGGTCAAAGTGGGTGATGTTTCTTCTACCACTAGGTGGCAGCAAAAGCCAGCAAGATAGAAACAGGCATTTATGACACGGTATGACGAGGGAAGCACATCTTGGTATCATAAAAAAAGGACAAAGAGTTCCTGAAATGTTCAACTAAAAAAGTACAGTGTGCTGTGGACTCTCCACCAGAAGAACACTTCAGCTCAGATTCTAGGGTTAGGCCTACTGACATTTTACACAAGATAGTTTTAACTTCTCCGTGAAGAACACACAGCAGACACGTTTTTAAAGCCAGTCGGTCCAGTCTGGATAATATCAGCCTCGGAGGCAAACTTCCAGAAAGAATGTCAGCCTGAAGAAGAGGAAAAATGCATTCCTTTCAACTTCCAACTTTATTGTCCCTGAGGGGGAATTTGCCTTGCAGCCAGGTAAAACACAGAACACAGAGACGTACGTTTCACTTCAGTTCTTGAGCGCAAACTCAAAACGAACTCAGCTCAAAGCATCAGCCTCCAGATCAACACAAACAAAACTGGCCAATGGACAGTCACTAACAGCTGAAGCATAGACCTGTTCATGGAGGGAATATTCACACCATCTCACATTCCTACTTTCTTTCCTTGTACAGACAGAGTAGTTGTAGGGACAGAGTAGTTTGTACAGACAGAGTAGTTTGTACAGACAGAGTAGTTTGTAGAGACAGAGTAGTTGTAGGGACAGAGTAGTTTGTACAGACAGAGTAGTTTGTAGAGACAGAGTAGTTTGTACAGACAGAGTAGTTTGTAGAGACAGAGTAGTTTGTACAGACAGAGTAGTTTGTAGAGACAGAGTAGTTTGTACAGACAGAGTAGTTTGTAGAGACAGAGTAGTTGTAGGGACAGAGTAGTTTGTACAGACAGTAGTTGTAGAGACAGAGTAGTTTGTACAGACAGTAGTTGTAGAGACAGAGTAGTTTGTACAGAGTAGTTTGTACAGACAGAGTAGTTTGTACAGAGTAGTTGTAGGGACAGAGTAGTTTGTACAGACAGTAGTTGTAGAGACAGAGTAGTTTGTACAGACAGTAGTTGTAGAGACAGAGTAGTTTGTACAGAGTAGTTTGTAGGGACAGAGTTGCCTGTACAGAGCAGTTTGTACAGACAACTCTGTCCCTACAAACTACTCTGTACAAACTACTCTGTCTGCACAAACTACTTTGTCTCTACAAACTACTCTGTCCCTACAACTACTCTGTCTGTACAAACTACTCTGTCCCTACAACTACTCTGTCTGTACAAACTACTCTGTCTCTACAACTACTCTGTCTGTACAAACTACTCTGTCCGTAGAAGCATTTTGTACGCTACAGTAATAGGAATTTAGTTTAAGTCCTATAACACTCATAACTTGCATCACATGTCACTGCCCATTTACATAGCAGGACATTTGTGTCGCTATGTTCTGTGCAAGTTGTTGATATACGTTTCACTGCCTCAATGCCACTAAGACAGATTCACGTACGTTTATTACACATGAGACAAAAAGTGAAAATATGTCACAAGTGCAAACTGTGCCTGCGAGTTGTCACTGAACTGGGTAGAGAGCTACTTCCTGACTACAAGTTCCATAGGTTGGCATGTCCCATATGCTGTCCTGCCATTGGGAGGCGTAAGCCACAGGAAAGCGACTCTTACCAAGAACGCCGACCTCCAGCCCGGCCAGCCCCGCCTCAATCTTGGGGTAGATGTCCGCCCGGCCAAAGTCCGCTGCAATGGTCTTGGTCTCGATGTTATACTGCGCCTCTGTGGAGGGAGGGAGAGAGAGAGAGAGAGAGAGTGCTTTAATGAATACACTAAAATAGTGAATATTCATATATTTTCTCTGTACTAGTACAGAGATTTCTATACAGGGCAGTAAACAAAAAGTGTTATTTTGAATTGTAGAAATTAAAATATACATTGAGACTGTGACAAAAAAATATCAAGGCAAAGGAGGATGTGCGTTGAAGATCAGGCGTGTTAGCGAGCGATCATGCCTGCACGGCACGCAGCCATACCATGCAGTCATACCATGCAGCCATACCATGCAGTCATACCATGCATTCATGTGTCACTGTGCAGAAAAGCTCATCACATGGCCCGACGACAGAGCAGTCCTGTTTCCACACACTGGATACCTCCGAGTGAATGGAGCATGAAACCCACGTTCACTGTCCAACTCATGCTGCAGAGGGCGCTGTGCACCAACAAACAAGCGGAGAAATCTGCCCCCCGCCCCTCTGCTCGCTCGCGTCATGTTCGACGCGCCTGCTGCAATTAGAATTTATTGTCCAAAGACTCGTTTAGCTGATGGGTGGCAGAGCAGAGGGAGTTTATAAGAGGAAAATGTGCCTTAGCTGCGTGTCAGTATGTGTGTAGTATATGCTAGATAAAAGAAAGGGGGGAACCTGAGTGTGTGTGAGTGTGTGTGTGTGGGGGGGGGGGTGGTTATGTGTCGAAACCTCTCTGAAATCTACATCCAAATTCGTGAGGCTATTTTTAGCCCTCACGACCCCAAGAGTCAATTTCAAATAAAAAAAAATATATATAAAAAGGCGATGAGAGAGATAATGACGGCAAAAGAATAAGGAACAAAGTTGCCAGGTCGGTGCGATCAGGAAACATTGAAATGTGGCGGCTGCATAATGAGAGAGGTGCAAAATGTGGACTCTCAAAGCAGGTGGTAGTGAAGGGAATAGCTGGGGGGCTAAGTGGCTTTGCCCGGTCAAACAGCAATAGGAGGGGGGCTAATCGTGAGGGAGGAGTGCCAGGGTTTGGGCACGCCGCACCCCGCTCGCTCGTGACTACCCATCAGCCCCCTCTGTGGACCTGAAGCACGACAGGGGAAATTGCGCTGCGGGAGACGACGTCAGAGACAGACGGGGGGGAGAGAGAGAGGGCATTATTATTTGAACAGGGACTCGCCATTCAGTCTCTGTTCAAAACCTGGAGAGGGGCCAGAAAGGACGTGAAGTCTCATTGATGACTACTTTTTGTCCAGACTTGAAACTTGAATCCCGATCCTTTGTTCATGTACCAGTCCTTTTCCACTAGATACAAGAACAAAAAGATCCACACGTTTGTTTCCTCGTACATGCCAGGTACAGACAGGCAGTAAAGTATACTGGATTGGAGGAAGTGAACCAGGACAGCCAGCATTCACACAGACCCACTGAAGACAACAGGAGACAATGGAGAGTGGAGGAAGGGATTGGGAGGATGAATTTGAATCGGCAAAAACTGAAATGAATGAATGATGTTCTCATTCAAAATGAGATTTCAGTCACAAAATGACTGATGCTCAAAATAGAACAGTATACTTTAACAAAAGGCGAGTAAGTCCTTAGTTTTGTAAACTGTTCAAATTCCTTATGTTGAGGATCTGCCCTCTCATGGTGGCCTGGGAAACCCTGTAGCGGAGGGTGGGAGGCCGCACGTCACTGCCTGCCCATACACACATCCTTATCAGCCCACTCATTGTGCACTCAACCCCAAATAGGTTTCCATGATGGTGCACACACACACACACACACACACACTCATGTGCGTACACACACACACACACACACACTCACCGAGTGACCTGGCCACGTCATCCAGCTTGTCCTGCGAGCGACTGATCAGCATCATGGCAAATCCTCGCCGGGCCAGCTGGAGGGAAACACACACACAAAGTTTAACCCCGGGTCAGCTGGAGAGAAACACACACACAAAGTTTAACCCCGGGCCAGCTGGAGGGAAACACACAAAGTTTAACCCCGGGTCAGCTGGAGAGAAACACACAAAGTTTAACCCCGGGTCAGCTGGAGAGAAACACACACACAAAGTTTAACCCCGGGTCAGCTGGAGAGAAACACACACAAAGTTTAACCCCGGGTCAGCTGGAGAGAAACACACACACAAAGTTTAACCCCAGGTCAGCTGGAGAGAAACACACACACAAAGTTTAACCCCAGGTCAGCTGGAGAGAAACACACACACAAAGTTTAACCCCAGGTCAGCTGGAGGGAAACACACACACAAAGTTTAACCCCGGGTCAGCTGGAGAGAAACACACACACAAAGTTTAACCCCGGGCCAGCTGGAGGGAAACACACACAAAGTTTAACCCCAGGTCAGCTGGAGAGAAACACACACACAAAGTTTAACCCCGGGTCAGCTGGAGGGAAACACACACAAAGTTTAACCCCGGGCCAGATAGAGAGAAACACACAAAGTTTAACCCCCGGCCAGCTGGAGGGAAATGCACACAAAGTTTAACCCCAGGCCAGCTGGAGAGAAACACACAAAGTTTAACTCCGGGTCAGCTGGAGGGAAACACACAAAGTTTTAACCCCAGGCCAGCTGGAGAGAAACACACAAAGTTTAACTCCGGGTCAGCTGGAGAGAAACACACAAAGTTTAACTCCGGGTCAGCTGGAGAGAAACACACAAAGTTTAACTCCGGGCCAGCTGGAGAGAAACACACAAAGTTTAACTCCGGGTCAGCTGGAGGAAAATGCACACAAAGTTTAACCCCGGGTCAGCTGGAGAGAAACACACAAAGTTTAACCCCGGGTCAGCTGGAGGGAAATGCACACAAAGTTTAACCCCCGGCCAGCTGGAGAGAAACACACAAAGTTTAACTCCGGGTCAGCTGGAGAGAAACACACAAAGTTTAACTCCGGGTCAGCTGGAGAGAAACACACAAAGTTTAACTCCGGGTCAGCTGGAGGGAAACGCACACAAAGTTTAACCCCGGGTCAGCTGGAGAGAAACACACAAAGTTTAACCCCGGGTCAGCTGGAGGGAAACGCACACAAAGTTTAACCCCACCGCCTAAAGCTGTGCAAGGCATCACACACACACACTGGTGCCCCTAAATGGCAGCAAGAGGCGACTCTTTGGGGGAAAAGACTTCATTACCCAGAAGTGAAGTCAGTAAACCTGGTGTGACATGGTGTCACAGCACCACTCGTGTTTCCCAACTTGACTTCATACCAAAGGGAGAAGAGAGGCCAAAGCTCTGGATGGAGCTGGTGTTTACGAGACAGTTTGTGTTTCACTCTCCAGTTTTGATTGCTTACTTTTGATTGCTTACTTCCCTGACATCAGAATTGTATTTAGCTAAATTTGCCAAACAAATATACAGTCTCAGTTAGTGCCAACAGGACACTCTTCATGATCTATGGCAATGCACACACACACAAGCGCGCGTGTGCGCACACACACACACACACACACACACACACACACACACACACAATTCCCTTGTCACTTCTATGGGACATGCAATGATTTAATCGCAATGCATGGAAGAAAAGTTGAACTTGGTTGGTTGAGCTTTTGGCGCCATGTGTAAGAGGGCTGTATTTCAGCTTTTTTTTTTTTATCGAAATGACTGTTCCACATTGAAGTAAACATTTAAATAATTAACTCGTTGTTTTGGATTTATTTAGCTTCAAGAGTGCATTTTTGTTCTTGTGTGACCCTCAACACAGGCTTTGAGAATCCCGGGCCACTTACTGATACTTATGCTTAAATTAACCCACTCATATTCTGGTTTATTTCAAGAAAAACATTTCAGCTAGTGGAAATTCTAATTGGCTGGTAACTTTAAAATCTAGCAGCCATATTGGCAGGTGGTCAAAAAAGTTAATTTCAAGCCCTGCAGGGAGAGCAAGTGGTGACATAGGAGTGAGTGAGAAAAGGATCAAATATTGGTGGTTAAGACTGAATAATGACATCACAACTGTTAATTAAAAATGAGTTATTCCTCTAAACCTGGCTTCAAATGCCCCAAATTTTTCGCACTGGCGCCGTTCAGCCCTCTGCAAAATCTGGTAGCGAGGATTTTTTTGTGGCCCTCTCTATCATCAAAGTTGCCCATCCATGGGTTACGGCATGACAATATTTGTTCGGCCCCCGGCAACAATCTGGGTTTCTCATGTGGCCCCCCATGAAAAATAGTGGCCCACCCCTGTATTAGATAGTGGTTAACTTGGCTTTGGGATGTGAGAAATGTTGACAAGCAACTAAACCTGCACGTGGCAGGGTAGCCCCGCCCCCTATCCAACATGTGCTCGTTAGCTCCCTATCCAACATGTGCTCGTTAGCTCGGTATGAACTCTCCTCAGTAAGCCTGTGGTGAAGTGTACGTGGCGCGTGCACGTGTGTGCGAGGTCACCCTTTGTCATGTTCATGGGCCTGTAAGAGCTCTCGCCTACAGTGGCCTATGAGCCGACACCGTGTGTGTAGGAGGAGCCACCGCTTTTCCCTACAGGAAATGACATATAAACAAGGAGTTCCAGGAGCCTCACCTCCTCCGCATAGGACTTCCCGATCCCGTCTGTGGCTCCCGTCACAACTGGAGAGACAAAAAGAAGGAGAAGAGGTCAGAGGTCAGTATAGGTTCTTCTCTCTCGGTTCACTCTCACACCACGCTGGGGTCAAGTCGACCTCTCTTCAACCAGTTCAGCGATGTTGGATTCCCCAGAACTAACAAGAATCTGCAGCACATTTATATTCACTGAGAATTAACTCTGTTAACAGCCAACAGCAGTTCACAATACATTTTGAATGGACAGAAAACTGACCCTATGCCTGCTAAAACGGCCAATAGTCACACTGCGTCAGCAATCATGTCATCGGCCAGTCATGCTAGACAGACTGATTATTTGACAGATGACTGAACTGCTTGACAGAAGTCTGGCACATACTCTATATAATGTACAGTTACTGTTATCTTTGCACCATGTACAGTATGTCTGACTGTCACACACACACACACACACACAGGCAATAGACAAACCCAACAGCGGACACACCTGACAACACTACTGTATTTACCACCGTAAGAAAACATTTAACGTGTTTACAATAAGAAAACATTTAATCTCGACCGCGGTCAATGACAATAGCCTCTCCATCAGTCTAATAACTAACTGTAGCTCCATTCTGCCTGTAGGCTACCAAGGGTATGCTTCAATTTGGACTGGACCTGAGATGCATATAATAATACAAGCCAAGATGGTATAGAAACGAAATAATGATAGCATAGGATAGCATAGCATAGAGAGGAATACGATTAAGCTAGAACAAAGACAATAGATGGGACATATATTGTACAGTATAGATGCAGAGATAAGATGGTATAAAGTAGAACAGAGAACAAGACAGTTACATGACTCACAAAGCCCTAAACACCCACTGAAACCAGATGACGACTGTAAAACAATAACCATTTTACAGAACATGTGCGTTTGTAGTCATATGAAAAAAAAGTAAATGCTGCACACGTAAAAAATATAAAAATCTCATGTCTTTTCTTCTGTAGCTTTAGAGCTGTGATTCTACATCAGTGTCTGTAACTTATAGAGCTGTGATTTTACATCAGTGTCTGTAGCTTAGAGCTGTGATTTTACATCAGTGTCTGGAGCTTATAGATCTGTGATTTTACACCAGCATCTAGCTTAGAGCTGTGATTCTAAATCAGTGTCTGTAGCTTAGATCTGTGATTCTACATCACTGTCTGTAGCTTATAGATCTGTGATTCTACATCACTGTCTGTAGCTTATAGATCTGTGATTCTACATCAGTGTCTGTAGCTTAGATCTGTGATTCTACATCACTGTCTGTAGCTTATAGATCTGTGATTCTACATCACTGTCTGTAGCTTATAGATCTGTGATTCTACATCAGCATCTAGCTTAGATCTGTGATTCTACATCACTGTAGCTTATAGATCTGTGATGCTACATCAGTGTCTGTAGCTTATAGATCTGTGATTCTACATCAGTGTCTGTAGCTTATAGATCTGTGATTCTACATCACTGTCTGTAGCTTATAGATCTGTGATTCTACATCAGTGTCTGTAGCTTATATATCTGTGATTCTACATCAGCGTCTGCCATCTGGAGCTTATAGATCTGTGATTCTCAAACCCTTTTCATATCAAGGACCCCTAATTGATTACATATTGGGGGTATAGAGACAGTCCGCATGTCTGGGAACGCCCAGGCTCTAGGAACGCCCACAATAGACACTGGGTTAGCCTGGGGGCAGGGTCAGGGTGGGGTAAATTCCCCCGTTCTATCCATTCAGCAAAGTTAGAATTTAGCTGATAGCCCAGCCCAGGCAGACACGATCGGGGATTTAACCACCGCAGTAAACGCACATCTGAGCAGACGTCTTGTGTTCTGCTCTAGAACCCCCAAACCTGTAGTTTAGAGCCGCAGCACCGTCTTTTGGTGAGTCAGCCCATGAGATATATGGGCGGTTTTACCCCACTCGCGCACCAGCCGTTTAACATTTTGTGGGCGTTCTCTATGGACCCCTATTTGTCTCTCAGAACCACAACATTTTATTGTGAGATATGATTGTGTCCAGAATAGACTACTTGCACAACTCCACTACTTCCTGAAATGAGTAGGGCATCTTGGTTTCCTGTCCTACACTATTGGATGAACTGATTCATGTCAGGTGTACCTGATCACTGTTGTTGTGACTGCAGCAGTCAGTCACACCTGACATGAATCAGTTCATCCAATAGTGTAGGACAGGAAACCAAGATGCCCTACTCATTTCAGGAAGTAGTGGAGTTGTGCAAGTAGTCTATTGTATGACTATCTGTTGTCGGCAAAGACAGTTAAACTATGATTAAAACAGTCATTCTTCTAACATTGTGTAACATTGTATCTTCTAATCTTATGTAAATTATATAATGGGGGAGTTTAACAATTCGATTTGCTGGGGACCCCCCTGGAACCTCCTCAAGGACCCCTGGTGGTCTTGGACCAACCAGCGCTGGTCCAAGAGGAGCAGAGCAGATGAGTCAAAGCAGAGCAGAGCAGATTTGACAGAGGCAGGCACACAGGCAGAACATGGTAACCAGGCCGCTCCTCGTGTTCAGAGACATCCTCACCTTGTCAGGCCAGCAGGGCTATTTTTAAAGCTTCACTGCTCAGAAAGACTGATGGAGAGGGACAATGGATAGACAGGAAGAGGGAGGGGCCAAAGAAAGAGAAAAAAACATGGGGAGGCAGAGACAACAGACAATACTAACACCAAAGGGGGGGGGTAGAATTTGTGGACACACACACACACACACACACGAATATTATCATCAGCCTGGCTTGATGAAAGATTAATAGAGATAGAGGACATTCTCTGGCAGAGAGCTGGTGAGCAGAAAAAGAGAGAGACAGAGACAAGAGAGAGACAGAGAGAGATGAGAGAGAGAGACAGAGAGAGACAAGAGACAGAGAGAGAGACAGACAAGATGGAGAGACAGACGAGAGAAAGAGAGACAGAGACAAGAGAGAGCCAAGAGACACAGAGAGAGAGAGACAGAGAGAGAGACAGACAAGATAGAGAGACAGATGAGAGAAAGAGAGACAGACAAGATAGAGAGACAGACGAGAGAAAGAGAGACACAGAGAGACAGAGACAAGAGAGAGACGAGAGAGAGAGACAGAGAGAGACAAGAGACAGAGAGAGAGAGAGAGAGAGACAAGATAGAGAGACAGACGAGAGAAAGAGAGACACAGAGAGACAGAGACAAGAGAGAGACAGAGAGAGACGAGAGAGAGAGACAGAGAGACAGACAAGATAGAGAGACAGATGAGAGAAAGAGAGACACAGAGAGACAGAGACAAGAGAGAGACAGAGAGAGACGAGAGACACAGAGAGAGAGAGACAGAGAGAGAGACAGACAAGATAGAGAGACAGACGAGAGAAAGAGAGACACAGAGAGACAGACAAGAGAGAGAGAGAGAGACAGAGAGAGACAAGAGACAGAGAGAGACAAGAGACACAGAGAGAGAGAGAGAGAGAGAGACAGACAAGATAGAGAGACAGACGAAAGAGTCAGAGAGAGAGAGACAAGAGACACAGAGAGAGAGAGAGACAGAGAGACAGACAAGATAGAGAGACAGACGAGAGAAAGAGAGACAGAGAGAGAGACAGAGAGAGAGAGAGAGAGAGAGTGGGGGGTGCAGAGAGGAGGGAGTGATGACGTACATGGAGCGGGGGAAAGAAGGGGGGTTGAGGAGGGATCCTAGGGGCGGCTAAAAATAGAACTGGAGCGAAGCAAACGAACAAGTGAAGGGGGAAGAGACAGAGTGTGTGTGTGTGTGTGTGTGTGTGTGTGTGGGCGGGGGGGGTGGATAAGTGAGAGAGGGGAGTGAGAGAGAGAGTGAGAGAGTAGCACAAAGTCAAAAGTGAACAGAGAGATCAGAATCCCTGGTTATTTTTAAAACGTCCCCCCGTGTTAAGAATGAAACGCTCCGTGGCAGAAAAGCCTCAATGGGCGCGGGCCGTACCAAATCAGGCTCTCACTGCAGATGCAGGTGGGGGCAAAGAGGGACAGGGTGAGGCTACATTCACTGCAAAGTAAAATGGCTGAGGGGGGGGAGGGGGGGGGGGGGGGACAGCCTCGTCATAAAATTCACTTTACTCCAATGATCTATATCTGCTTACAGTCAATTGAACGAGGCGTGTTATACATTTGAATCATGAGCAAGAAAGGTTCATATTTAAACATGATTCAAGCATCAATTCAAGCACACATGCCAAAAATGACACCCAGAATATTGGATATCGCAGCTGTCGGGTGAAACCTTGCATGGTCGAAATAGTCAGAATTTTCCTTTTCAGATTGACCAGCATGGCATTTTGAGTTCATCCAATGGGTTTTGAAACGGTCTCGTCATTTCTCAACCCACAGAGGCACGTAAATCCTCCCGACTGAATATGAAAGTGGAGTCTTCAAAGGACGCATCTTTTAACAGAAACTGAAAAAAAAAGAGGTGTATGACCACACCTTGTAGTCATGGCAAAGTGTGAGGTGTGATGATCCATATGCTCGTCTCACCCCACCCTCCACATAAGCCTAACCCTGGTCTCTGCACGTACAGTACGAGAGGCCTACTGTACCTGCGTTCTGTACGTGCAGTAACGGCATTCTCTGAATTATTGGCAGGCCTACATAATCCTTCGAGGAACACCTGGCACGTCAGGTGCATTGAGTGATTATAGAATGCATTGTTGCACTCAATCCTTTATAGAACGCATTCTTGCACTCAATCCTCTCCGGCTCATCTGCACGTAGATATGCACGTACATATCACCGCGTGAACTTTACCCCGACAAGTGGAGGATGTGTTTAACGTGTGTTAAGTGGAGGATGTGTTTAATGTGTGTTAAGTGGAGGATGTGTTTAATGTGTGTTAAGTGGAGGATGTGTTTAACGTGTGTTAAGTGGAGGATGTGTTTAACGTGTGTTAAGTGGAGGATGTGTTTAACGTGTGTTAAGTGGAGAATGTGTTTAACGTGTGTTAAGTGGAGGATGTGTTTAACGTGTGTTAAGTGGAGGATGTGTTTAACGTGTGTTAAGTGGAGGACGTGTTTAACGTGTGTTAAGTGGAGGACGTGTTTAACGTGTGTTAAGTGGAGGATGTGTTTAACGTGTGTTAAGTGGAGGATGTGTTTAACGTGTGTTAAGTGGAGGATGTGTTTAACGTGTGTTAAGTGGAGGATGTGTTTAACGTGTGTTAAGTGGAGGATGTGTTTAACGTGTGTTAAGTGGAGGACGTGTTTAACGTGTGTTAAGTGGAGAATGTGTTTAACGTGTGTTAAGTGGAGGATGTGTTTAACGTGTGTTAAGTGGAGGATGTGTTTAACGTGTGTTAAGTGGAGGATGTGTTTAACGTGTGTTAAGTGGAGGATGTGTTTAACGTGTGTTAAGTGGAGAATGTGTTTAACGTGTGTTAAGTGGAGGATGTGTTTAACGTGTGTTAAGTGGAGGATGTGTTTAACGTGTGTTAAGTGGAGGATGTGTTTAACGTGTGTTAAGTGGAGGATGTGTTTAACGTGTGTTAAGTGGAGGATGTGTTTAACGTGTGTTAAGTGGAGAATGTGTTTAACGTGTGTTAAGTGGAGAATGTGTTTAACGTGTGTTAAGTGGAGGATGTGTTTAACGTGTGTTAAGTGGAGGATGTGTTTAACGTGTGTTAAGTGGAGGATGTGTTTAACGTGTGTTAAGTGGAGAATGTGTTTAACGTGTGTTAAGTGGAGGATGTGTTTAACGTGTGTTAAGTGGAGAATGTGTTTAACGTGTGTTAAGTGGAGGATGTGTTTAACGTGTGTTAAGTGGAGAATGTGTTTAACGTGTGTTAAGTGGAGGATGTGTTTAACGTGTGTTAAGTGGAGGATGTGTTTAACGTGTGTTAAGTGGAGGATGTGTTTAACGTGTGTTAAGTGGAGAATGTGTTTAACGTGTGTTAAGTGGAGGATGTGTTTAACGTGTGTTAAGTGGAGAATGTGTTTAACGTGTGTTAAGTGGAGCATGTGTTTAACGTGTGTTAAGTGGAGAATGTGTTTAACGTGTGTTAAGTGGAGGATGTGTTTAACGTGTGTTAAGTGGAGGATGTGTTTAACGTGTGTTAAGTGGAGGATGTGTTTAACGTGTGTTAAGTGGAGGATGTGTTTAACGTGTGTTAAGTGGAGGATGTGTTTAACGTGTGTTAAGTGGAGGATGTGTTTAACGTGTGTTAAGTGGAGGATGTGTTTAACGTGTGTTAAGTGGAGGATGTGTTTAACGTGTGTTAAGTGGAGGATGTGTTTAACGTGTGTTAAGTGGAGGATGTGTTTAACGTGTGTTAAGTGGAGGATGTGTTTAACGTGTGTTAAGTGGAGGATGTGTTTAACGTGTGTTAAGTGGAGGATGTGTTTAACGTGTGTTAAGTGGAGGATGTGTTTAACGTGTGTTAAGTGGAGAATGTGTTTAACGTGTGTTAAGTGGAGAATGTGTTTAACGTGTGTTAAGTGGAGGATGTGTTTAACGTGTGTTAAGTGGAGAATGTGTTTAACGTGTGTTAAGTGGAGGATGTGTTTAACGTGTGTTAAGTGGAGGATGTGTTTAACGTGTGTTAAGTGGAGGATGTGTTTAACGTGTGTTAAGTGGAGAATGTGTTTAACGTGTGTTAAGTGGAGGATGTGTTTAACGTGTGTTAAGTGGAGGATGTGTTTAACGTGTGTTAAGTGGAGGATGTGTTTAACGTGTGTTAAGTGGAGGATGTGTTTAACGTGTGTTAAGTGGAGGATGTGTTTAACGTGTGTTAAGTGGAGAATGTGTTTAACGTGTGTTAAGTGGAGAATGTGTTTAACGTGTGTTAAGTGGAGGATGTGTTTAACGTGTGTTAAGTGGAGGATGTGTTTAACGTGTGTTAAGTGGAGGATGTGTTTAACGTGTGTTAAGTGGAGGATGTGTTTAACGTGTGTTAAGTGGAGGATGTGTTTAACGTGTGTTAAGTGGAGAATGTGTTTA
>NW_028151758.1:47500-67500 GCF_964638095.1 Poromitra crassiceps | reverse complement strand
CGCGCCTCGCCTGCACTGCCTCGTCTGGGAGCTGCCTGCCTGCCTGCCGCAGCACTTGAATACCAACAAGATGCCACCATCATCACCATCACCACCACCACCACCACGAGCAGGGTGCTGCTGCATGCTCAGCCCAACATGCAGCACTGCAGGCTGGGGAAAGCACAGAAGCAAAGCTCTATCTGCTGCTGACATGGGATGCACGATACAGTAGATCGGCAATCATATCGGTATCGGCCGATGTTAGTCATTCTTTTTAAATATATCGGTAAGATGAGAGGGGAAAAGAAGAGCAATGTTAATATCGGTATCGGCCAAAATGTTCATATTCAGAGGAAACGGAAATGCGGTAAATCTATGATTTATGGGCTTTTACAAATGTTTTCAAAATAAATTAAGAAAAATATTGCTTTTTCAAATTCAGTGTTTACATGTGTTTTTCAGCATGTACAAAATTGTTATTATCATAGAAGCTCGTTTTTATACAGATCATATGAACATCGTGGCTGACAGCTGTCTTCGGTGAGATTCACGTGGACTGCATGAGAAGGCATTGGGCGATGAGTCTGTCACGTTAAAGACAAAATAATAAGTTACGATCAATTACGCCTGATAGACCTATAGCCTTTTACAAGATTCTACTTCCTCTGCAAAAAGAGCGCCCCCCCCCCTTCCTTACCCACCTCCTCTACCACCAAATCCCCAATTAAGATTCTCAGTGAGGAGAGGTGCGGTCCTTGTATGCCCCTCACTCGTACGGTTATGTAATCTGACGCACCCTGAGCTCGCCTATCAATGAGCTGCCCGGCCCGCCTACCACAGAGAGAGGGATGCAGCAGAAGATTCAGCACGCACGCACACACACACACACACACACACACACACACACACACACACACACACACACACACACACACACACACACACACACACACACACACACACACACACACACACACACACACACACACACACACACAGGGCTCCGCCCGAACACAAATTTGAGCCGGCCGGCGCGTTCAGACCGAATAAATAATTGGTTCGGAACCTGAAAACTTGGTTCTCAGCGGAACCAAAAAAAAGTAGTTTTTTCCTTGGGAACCGTGACATCATCAGTGGGCGTGTCTCATTCTAGGCTGTGAAAATGAGCAGGAAGGAGAAGAAGGCAGTGGCAACATGGAGACTCTTTTTTGCAGTGGTCTCCTGAGGAAACCAAATGTTTAGTGGTTATTTGGGCATCTACCGAATCTCAAGAAAAGCTAGAAAGCAGTACAAGAAAGAACAAGTTGTATGCCGAACTTGCGGAAGAGATGGCCAAGGCTGGGTTCACTCGAACGCCAGACCAAATAATTAATAAACTTAAAAAAAAAAAACTCCCACTTTGGTTCCGCTTAAACTGGTGTGAACAAGGGCTGGTTCGCCAGAAAGCACCAAGGTTCTGAGACTCCAGAACAGAGCCAGAGCCAGAACCGTGTCTGTCTGAAAGCGGTAAGAGAAAGAGATGCAGCAGAAGAGCCAGAGACAACCTACACACACACACACACACACACACACACACACACACACACACACACACACACACAGCTTTAAATAGCAGGGCAGAAAAGTCACATGGGTGATATAAAAGTCAACTAAAATAAAGCCTGATCAGACAGGGGGAGAAGGAAGGGAGGGAGAGAGCGAGAGAAAGAGAGAAAACAGAACTAGTTTCTATATTAGGGTACAGCACTAAAATAGCCCCAACCCACCCGTGAGTCACATGCCTCGTTTAAAAAAAGAAAAATATATAGTTTCCTTCACATTAACTACTCGGGGAGAATCAAGTTATTTTTTTTAACACGTTGAGTGCCAAGGACGAGATATCTCGGCTTACATAAACATTTTTTTTTTTTGACGGTGGGACATCGATCAACCCCTTTTACGTCTCCTACACCAGAATTGGAGGTATTGAATGTGTATAATCTATTTTACCGACCCACTGAGTGTCGACATGTCTCTCCACAGTAGAAAGAGGCGACCCAAAACTGGACGGAAAAGCGCGAGCAAGCCGTTCTCATACTGTAAAATTGATGGCGAAAACGCTTTCACTTTCGCGCTGATGCACAGCGGTGGCAACGGTGGGGGGTTCCAAGAATAGATTGGATGCACACTTTGAAACACGCAGCATAAATATGACCAGAATCGCATCAAAGCTCTCAACCAAAACTCCACGAAACGAGCGAGTCCACCCAGACTTCCTCAAACAGCGGCCGCTCAAACAGGCAGCAGCCAGGCAGCAGCAACTTCGTTGTGACACGCCCGCTGGAGAGCCAGGGAGGCAGGAGGAGAACACACACGGAGGGAGGAGTTGGAAGCAGAGGGGGGTTTCCTGCTGTTATG
The DNA here is from genome assembly GCF_964638095.1 of Poromitra crassiceps. Lineage (NCBI taxonomy): Eukaryota > Metazoa > Chordata > Actinopteri > Beryciformes > Melamphaidae > Poromitra > Poromitra crassiceps. Next base: position 65,121 of record NW_028151758.1, on the reverse strand, counting down.
GAGGAAATTACTGTTCAAAACTATTGTTTAGATGTCTGACTCTTACTGATGCCAAAAATGAATGGTTAAAGTGACTGTTCTATCGAATTTCACAAAAAGCCGTTTATCTCTGAATATTTTTTCTGACGCTGAAACCATGCTGTATTCAACTGCTAATGCTTACATAACTACTAACTCTACAAACTAACTCTTTTAGACAGAGAAAGCACACATTCTATTAGTTCTTTTTAGATGATTGGTGTTCACGAAGTCTTAACAGAAAAGAATCCTCGGCTCTTGTAAAATGAGCCAGAATCCTCAAAAAAAAACCTGGCACAACCTACCTACAGCATTGAAAAAAGGGCTGGCAGTCAATGTGTTAAGAGTAAACAAACTTCACTGCAATGTTGCATTTTCTACCTCCGCAGGTTGATGCCAAGTGTGTGAAGCTGCAACTTACAGTAGACAAAGTCACGAGCAGCAGTTGAGTCATTCCACAAAACGGGTGCGATTTGGACTTTGACAATGGTCGATTTTTTCCCAAAATGTATTACTTTTCTGAACACCCCACAACGTTAAAGGAACAGCTCACTCTAAAATCCAAAATACATATATTCCCTCTCACCTGTAGTGCTACAGTATTTATCCATCTATATCGGTTTGTGTTAGTTGCCTGAGTTTTGGAGATATCGTCCGCAGAGTTTCTGCCTTCTCTCCAATACAAAGGAACTGGATGGCACTCGGCTTGTGGTGCTCAAAGTGCCAAAGAAATACATTTGAAAAACTCAACAGCAATGTCTCTTTCCAGAAATCACGACCCCGTTACTCAAGATAATCCACAGACCTTGCTATGAGCAGTTTCATGGAGGAACTATTTTCTTTTGACCAAACTACACCCGCTAGCTAGTTCGTACATGAGACTGCAAAAGAAAATAGTTCCTACATGAAACTGCTCACATCAAAGTCGGTGCATTATTTTGAGTAACAGGGTCATGATTTCTGGAAAGAGACAATGCTGTTGAGTTTCTCAAATGTATTTTTGGTGCTTCGAGCACTACAAGCCGAGTGCCATTGTATTCAAGAGAAGGCAGACATCTCTCATAAAACGATAGATGGATAAATAGCACTACAAGTGAGAGTAAAAATATATATTTTGGATTTTAGGGTGAGCTGTCCTTTAAGGACATATTTAACTTCAACCCCGTTATGGACACTTTTCACAACAAAACTAGATTAAAAAACAAAGCATTTCAGAGTGTGGCCATAGATCAGAGCAGCGACACCCAGTGAGGAGGTGAATAACGGCCTTTAACTTTTCTTACCACTACAGATATTAGGGATGAATGATGATATCGGACGATAAGGATTTAAGATGAAATATCGTCATCGGCCTGAAACGAACATTTCTGCCGATATGACAGGCCAATAAAATGATGCTTAAATAAGGCTAACCCAGGGAGAACATCATCCAAGCCTGTTTAAGTAGGATGAATCTTACAGTTTTGTTTGAAAGAAAATGTCATAAAAAAGTCATGCTAAGTTGAAGTCGGTTTCTTATTTGGCCCATTTTGAGAAGCGAGTACCGTAAATGTGGGTAATCATGATAAGAGGAGGCACAACAATGCGTTAATTCCACTACGGGAGAGACTTGATGTACTGTGAAATTAGGGGGGGGGGGGGGGGGATGCATGCATATCGGTATCGGCATAGCCAAAAGGTAGCTAACTGCAAGATACCATGCATTATATGTATGTATGTATGTATGTATGTATGTATGTATGTATGCATGCGTGTGTGTGTGTGTGTGTGTGTGTGTGTGTATATATATATATATACACACACATATACATACACACACATACATCTGTAATATTGGAGTGTATGTGTGTGTGTATTTTTGTTTTTGTTTTGTTTATTGTCTTTTTTTGTTTTCTGTCCGAGTTTGTGTGTTGGTGTTAAAAAAAGGGAGAAAAGAAAACTGTACATTCTAAGTTTATCATTAATGTTCTTGAAATTAAAAATTAAAAATATGATTGCTTGACTACTTACCTATGTACTGTACAATTGCACCTTGCTTTGCAATAAAAATATATTAAAAAAAAAAAGATAACGGCAAGAAAGAGATATGAATGGACCTATATTGTTAAATTCTTCTACGCAGGAATTTGACTCCCCCTCTCCAACAACAGTCAGTTTCAGCACAATTATACCCATCAACGCTGCCTTGTTCATAAACCTACGTCAAAATGAATCACCAAATGATGCATCAACTACTACTAACACCTGAACTACTAACACCTGAACTACTAACACCTGAACTACTAACACCTGAACTACTAACACCTGAACTACTAACACCTGGCTACATTTGACCAAAACTGACAACAAAAGGGGCCCTGCAGCTATCTTTAGTTTCACATACCAAAAAACAACCAAACGCCAAATCATCCCAGAGCACGTTGTTCCAAACACCAGAACAGAGTTGAACCCGTTGAACCCCTCCGTGCAAAAACCTTCAGAATGCGAAACTGTTACTTTCCTCAAGCAGTCAGACCGCTCAACATAACTCCTCCCCGCCTCCTCTCCCCTCCACCCTCTACGTACATCCCCTTAGGCTGGTTTCACACCGGCGACCCAAGCCTTGCCTATGCCTTGCCTTTACCCACGCTTTTTAATAGGCGTCCGTTTTAGTCAATGAGGCTGTGTACACCGGACGCCTGAGCGTGAACCCTGCGTGTACCCACGCCTTGCCTGTGCCTTGCCGATTTTATCGAATAGGCAAGAGTTCTATTTTCACGCCGACAAGGCGCGTGCAGGCAGGCTTTTCTGTCAAGCCATGAAAGAAAAACGCGACAATATCCGTGGGAACTGGCAAAGTCAACTGAATTTCAAAATAAAATGGAGTTTCTACAACAGTATTGAGCAGAGAGAGAGCGAGAGAGAGATTGACGGGTGGCTATCACGTGGGGCTTTCTCCCTGTCGGCAAACAAATCTTCATGAGAGAGAATAGCGACCGAAGAAGCAAGATGGACAATGTTGTTGTGCCAGCACATATTCTTGCAAGATCACCTCTCTAAAATGTATACTATAGTCAGACCTGGTTATACATATCCAGCATCAATAGAACATTAAATATATCCGATTTATTTTACCTAGAGGCTACCCATGACAATTCTGGACAACACGTGAAAAAATACAGTCGGGAGAGAGGAGAGGCGCTTGTGACTCGGCTCCAGGTTCGGCGTGCAAAAGGCGTGCGGTGTGATCGCAAAAGCGTGTAACAGGTTCACGCCCAGCTCGGCGTAGGCGTGGGTTGAGGCAAGGCAAGGCGTGGGTCGTCGGTGTGAAACCAGCCTTACGACCCCTGACCCAGAGAACCATGAACTCTGAATCACTCTAAACATGTTTTGGACTATTATATGTACCCGTGTTTCCTCCATTGTTTTTCAGCAGTGGGGGCCGATGATGCCGCCGGCCTGGAGAACTGCACGGATTGACTTTTCTATAACAGTTTGTGCTTTGCACCATTTATTTCTCTATAAAAGTGATGTTATATAATGTAATGTTTGTTTGTAGCATCTGTAACTTCATGCAGCTTTTCTGCAGGTCCGTTATCTTATTTTGAAGCAGCGGTGGCCCGCCGCTACTAAATGCATGAACCAGAAGAACAAATACAATTGCGTCGACGCGGAAGAGAGAAAAAGTGGGCATGGTGAATAATGGGAATACCATGGTCTGGGTGAATACTCGTTTCTGATTGGCCGGCAGGTGTGCATTAAACCCGTATAAGGCACACGTAGTCCGGCTCAAGTCTAATCACATGTTGTAAATTCATCCGCTCCCCAACCTGCACAGCTGTTGAATCAAACAGCACAGTAAACGTTCGCCCCTTTCGGACTCATCGTGACGTCATCGTCACGTGATCATCTACCCTACAAGAGTCCCTTATCCATACATAGACTTGCCTGCGACTCTCGCTCTCAAGCCGTCTAAATCAACGATACGCACGTATTTACAAGTGTCACAGAAACATTTCAAAGCCACCTACTAGAGCAGAAGGGTTCATTGCTTCTTGACGGAGGGGTTTGAAAGCTCGACGCTGTTCATAAATGCCTCTTTTTATCCCAATTCTGTGCTGGTGATGATATTATTTTCTCCGGGTTAGAGCTCCCAGCCGTCACAGCGCTCAACAGCGCCACTCTGGTCGAAAGCTCGGTCCAACTCGGGGAGACGCTTTTACCGTTTCGTTGTTAGAAAAATTTAGCGACGACAATAAAGATACTTGAAACCAACTGAAACCCAGCAAAGTGGATCAAAGCTCCCTCCTCTCTTCTAAGTGGAGGAATGCCGTTTGTCTACGCCGAAACAAAGGTGAAGCTATGCACAGTGCGGCCGCGTGAAGCCTTCACACAATGTTCCTCTCCAAGAACATTGCAGTCAAATTACCTAAAGGTACTTTTCAACTGATACTGAACACTGAACAAACAGCTTTTTGATTGGCAGGTTACGTCAGGACTGACGAAGGAACGAGTCACTTTTATAGACCAATAAACGAATGCCTCTCCAAATATGCTGGTGGTCCAGTATTGTGTGTTTAGAAGACTGTGCCACAGCCTACTTCATGCTGCGCTTTGTGTAAGCCAGGGTTCCCACACCTTCTAAAAGAACAAATTCAATGCTCAAGGACTTTCCAGGTCCAATTCTCTCAAATTCAAGGCATAGTTTGAATCCACAGACCAAGCTTTAAAGGAGCCAACATGGCATAGTTTGAGCCACAGACCAAGCTTTAAAGGAGCCAACATGGCATAGTTTGAGCCACAGACCAAGCTTAAAGGGGTTCCTCCATATACATTATAACCCCCAAATAAAATCATGCAGAAGATCGTCGTCTGACCAGCGGTGGTTGGAAGAAGTTGGTCCCCGGGCGCTTCACTGAAAGCTGCCCAGCGCTCCTGGCCTGAACCATGGAGGAGCACGAGCCAGGATGGGTCAAACGCGGGGGACACATTTCACGTCACCTCCAAAGTGTGTGTGTGTGTGTGTGTGTGTGTGCGTGTGTGTGTGTGTACTGGCCGGCGCCATGCATGTGTGTTTGTGACAAATAAAGACGGGGTTTCTCCATCCGGTTTGATCTTTAATCTTTGCTCTCAGTCCAGCAAAGATGAAGGGAAGTAATTGAAAAAAAGAAGAAGAAATTATTTGGAAAATGGGAGGCATATGAAGCTTTTAGTCAGGTGCTCAAAAACCACACTGAACTGAAGGGAATGAAAGGGGGGGGTAGTGAGAGAGGGAGGGGAGGGGGGTAGGGAGAGAGGGAGGGGAGGGGGGATAGGGAGACAGGGAGGGAAGGGGAATAGGGAGAGAGAGGGGGGGAGGGGGATAGAGAGAGGGGGGAGGGGGTAGGGAGAGAGGGAGGTAGTGAGAGAGGGAGGGGAGGGGGGTAGGGAGAGAGAGGGGGGGAGGGGGATAGAGAGAGGGGGGAGGGGGGTAGGGAGAGAGAGGGGGGGAGGGGGATAGAGAGAGGGGGGGAGGGGGGTAGGGAGAGAGGGAGGGAGAGGGGAGGGGGGATGGAGAGAGCAGGAGGAGGGATGGAGATGAGGGTGCTGCAGAGAGGCACGTGTCACAGAGCGTGTTCATCACATGAACGGCAGTGTTCTCTCTCCACACACACACACACACACACACACACACACACACACACACACACACACACACACACACACGTTTCATTCACATTATGTGGATTGTCCTTAGCATGAATGAAGCCATGCCTATTCATGAAAAGACATCCTGAAGCGGAGTCTCTCTGAGCAATGATCAACCTCTGATGATGTTTATAAGAGTCCATGTGCTGACAGGGCTGCAACTAACCATTCTTTTCATGATCGATTATTCATCTGTCGACTAATCGATAGTCATTTGGTCTATACTCTATACATTTTCACAAAATGGTGAAAAATGTCCCATCACTTTTCCCCCAAAGCCAGAGTTGACATCCTCAAATGTCTTCTATTGTCCTGACCAACAGTCCACAACCCAAAGATGATCAGTTTACTGTCATAGAAGACTAAAGAAATCAGAAAATATTCACATTTAAGAAGCAGGAATGAGACAATTTTAGTATTTCACCCCTAAATATTGGTTGAAATGATCAATCGAATTCTGAAATTCTGAAAAAGAAGTTTAATTTTCTGTTGATCGACTAATGGTTGCAGCTTTAGTGCTGACCGAAGTCTTTGTCACTCATGAATGGCTTCATCCATCTTATATAATGGGACCATTTTCTCAATAAACTCTAATGTCATCAAGGGGGACACACACACGTCTAAAGAACTCTAATGTCATCAAGGGGGACACACGTCTAAAGAACTCTAATGTCATCAAGGGGGACACACACACGTCTAAAGAACTCTAATGTCATCAAGGGGGACACACGTCTAAAGAACTCTAATGTCATCAAGGGGGACACACACACGTCTAAAGAACTCTAATGTCATCAAGGGGGACACACGTCTAAAGAACTCTAATGTCATCAAGGGGGACACACACGTCTAAAGAACTCTAATGTCATCAAGGGGGACACACACGTCTAAAGAACTCTAATGCCATCAAGGGGGACACACGTCTAAAGAACTCTAATGTCATCAAGGGACACACACACACGTCTAAAGAACTCTAATGTCATCAAGGGGGACACACGTCTAAAGAACTCTAATGTCATCAAGGGGGACACACACGTCTAAAGAACTCTAATGTCATCAAGGGGGACACACACGTCTAAAGAACTCTAATGCCATCAAGAGGGACACACACATCTGAACTCTAATGTCATCAAGGGGGACACACACATCTGAACTCTAATGTCATCAAGGGGGACACACACATCTGAACTCTAATGTCATCAAGGGGGACTCACACATCTGAACTCTAATGTCATCAAGGGGGACACACACGTCTAAAGAACTCTAATGCCATCAAGGGGGACACACGTCTAAAGAACTCTAATGTCATCAAGGGGGACACACACGTCTAAAGAACTCTAATGTCATCAAGGGGGACACATACATCTGAACTCTAATGTCATCAAGGGGGACACATACTTCTGGGGCCGGTTGCACCAAGTGGTCTTAACTATGCCTGGTCGTAACTCCTACGTCGGTCTTAGTTAAGACCAGTCTTTAGAGTGGATTTACGCCTGTTGCACCAACACAGCTTACGTCTGGTCTTAACTACGCCGGTCGTAGCAATGCGCGTCCATGTGAATTGCCAGGGAATGCACCCTGATTGGATGATGTGTGCCTCTCGACCTGCTTGGAGCACTGTGCCACTACGCTCTCTCAGCCACTACTGTAACACCCTCCCTCCTCCCACCCTCCCTCGCTCCGGGGGAAAAATGGCGGCGATTGAGCCAGACAGACAGTCTGAATGAAATTGAATGTAACGTTCCCAATTCTATGTATTAAATTCTAAAAAAATTAACGGCAACATTTGGGAAGGCTAAGCCACACAACTAGTTCGTTGTAATCTAACATCATGCTTCAAAAGACGGAGAACTGGCTGTGTTACGATGATGACGGTAAGGACTCAAAAAGGTCTCCGCGGAGACAGGCAGGCGCTACGCCTCCTCCTGACCAGGCGTAACTCTTACGCCTGGTCGTAGTGAAAAGAAGGCTTAAGCCGTCTTGGTGCAACCGGCGTAGCTGTTAGGTCGTAAAGTTACGACCAACTTAGCTTAAGACCAGTGTAAGACCACTTGGTGCAACCGGCCCCTGAACTCTAATGTCATCAAGGGGGACACACACGTCTAAAGAACTCTAATGTCATCAAGGGGGACACATAACTCTAATGTCATCAAGAGGGACACACACGTCTAAAGTGCATGTCACATTAATCCCCCCCATGTAAAAAGTATGGCTCTACTCACTTCCGTATGATGGAGTTCACTCACACTCACACACACACACACACACACACACACACACACACACACACACACACGCTGGGGGCTAGGAGTGAAGGAGAGTGAAGAGCAGAGGGGACTGAACACTAGGGCTGTGAATCTTCACTGGCCTCACGATTCAATTACGATTCGACGATGCATCTCGATACAGTTCAAAGTATTGCAGCTCCAAGTATCAAATCCTCAATTTTCTGTGTTATTACTGCACATGGCTACTTTTTCATCAATTAATACAAGCAGTCAGATAAATATCAAGTCCCTTGTTTACTTAGAAAGTGCTTTAAAATCTGAATGTCAACAGAAATTTAAACATAAAAGATTCAACGATTCATCTGTCAACGATTCGATTCACACGTCCGCATCGCGATGCATCGATTATACGATTAATTTTGATACCTCTACTGAACACCACTCCAAATTATGAAGAAAAGCTACAACTGAGAAAGACATAATAATAATAATAATAATAATAATAATAATAATAAATTAATAATAATAACATACCGTTAAACACTTAAAACGTAACTGCATGAGCAACAATCTGGTAAAATGCAATGAAAAACCAGGACGATCATTTTTGTGGTGAAATTATTTTGATGAATTAAAAACACATCCTGTTCCAGACTAGAGAATTGCCATTGTCACAAAGTGTATTGTCACAAAGTGTATAGAGAGAGAGAGAGAGAGAGAGAGAGAGAGAGAGAGAGAGAGAGAGAGAGATAGATAGATAGATAGATAGATAGATAGATATGTATATATATAGCTCAATATATATACTGCAGCTCTAATATATATAAAGCTGCAGATATGGTTGCTGTTTGAATAGAGGGTGAGTGTTGCATGCATGCATGCACAGTGCAAGAGAGGCTGGGGGATGCCGCCTTGACTCATGCTGCAGTTCTCCCTTTCCGCCACTAGGGGTCCCATTCACTAAGGGGAAAGACCAGTCATTGGCAGAGGAACTCCAGAGAAAATCCCTGCCTCTGCTCTGCATGAGAGAGCTGCTCTCTGCCAGCACTGCTACTCACTTCTGTGCTTCACCACAGCATCTTGTCATGAATTACAATGGCCTTGCTGTGATAATCTGGAAACTCCAAATATGTTGCTGTAACCACTAACCAACGATTTGAACCCCTTTAGAGTGAAAACATGACCACAAAAGAAATAAGCAGGGTATCTGTAGATACAGTTATATAATAAGGGATTTACTCTCCTCTGATCTGGTTTTCTTGGTTGGAAAGAAACAAAACCTATAACCTAAACTCCCAATCCCCACAAACACACACAAAAACCTGTCAAACAAGGAAGTAGCACGTGCCCCGCGGTACAGTGAAAGCCATGTGGACTGAAAGAAGCACATGGCTAAAAGAGGAGCCAAGTCAGCAAAGTTGGCACCTATTTCTAGAAAGCATTTTGTCAGTCTCACAACTTGATTGACTACAGATTTGATGAAAATGACACATCATCAATCCTACAATCATGACGCACTCTTAACTATTTTTCCTGGAAGGTTTTGGACTTTGTCATTTGACTCGTTTCAGTTAGGTGAGTGTGAGAGTACAGTAAGTAAGTGTAGACTAAAACGCTGGCCAATTAACCAAACATTCTAACGATGATAATGCCTGTGTCTTGATGAAGGGTTAGGAAAGTGACTGGTACAACTGGTTACAGCTAAAATAGTCTTGGCAGGGGCACCCAGACAATATTGAGCAAAGAGACTGAGAACTGAGTCCACAACTATCAGTCAATGAACTTCTAAACTGGTAAAGCATTCCTTAAAAAAGGCAAACGCCATTCAATTTCAAGATTCAAATGTTTTTCCACCACCTATAGGACAGTTTGCATTCAGGAACACATACTGTATGTACAACAGTCCAAAAAGGGACTTTAGAGTTATTTGGCCTTTTTGAAATAGAAAAATGATTGAAATTCCCGCAAATCACTCTCTCATTCATTTTAAGTGCCGACTTTAAAAAGGCTTTAACATCACAGATCACAGGCTTGGTTCTTTAGGTTCCTTGCTTTGAGAGACCGTTTGTGTTCACAAACTGGCTGAATGTCTTTCTGTTTGCCTAGTAGGCAAACGGAAAGACATTCAGCCAGTGTTGTTGGCCTTTGAAGAGAATTTGTATGAGCTGACTGAACAATACATTCATGAAAGATGAGTGAGAAACAGGTTCCCACACCTTCATCAACATCAAATCCAAGGACCTTTCGAGGATCTTTTCCCCAAATTCAAGGAGCCAACACGGCACAGTTTGAGACATAGATCAAGGTTACTGTTACAACAATAAGAATTTTTATCATAAGAACTAGCAGAAGCTCACAGCCAATTAAAAAGAGAGAGGCTTGAATGTGTGAACACTTGTGAACTGTGCTGTGTTAGTGATGGCAGACTATGTGGTCTCTTGCCTTCTCGAACACAGCACAGCAAAAAAAAACATATACTGTGGAGACACATGCTACCCTAAATTCATGTCTATTTTCACTCACTTTTAAGGCCTTGATTTTTTTTTCAAATTCACAAACTTTCAACAATGTCAAGGACCCGTGGGAACCCTGAAGAAAGTGCAGCTTGTTGTTGTTAACAGATGCCTCCTGCGAAGGAGGAAAAAGGGAGTCGCACCACTTTGTGTGTGCATGTGTGTGTGTGTGTGTGTGTGTGTGTGTGTGTGTGTGTGTGTGTGTGTGTGTTCACTCCATCACTTAACCCAACCAGACCTGCACATCTGGTTGGACAGGCTGAAGAACGTGTGTCCCCCAGCACACAGTTAGCTAACTACCTCCATGACCATGACATAACAACCAACCCTTGTCATTGGAAATGATGGAATGTCAGAGACGAGTCGGACTGGTGCCTCTGGTGACAGCAACTGGTTTCAGGGAGTGGCATGCAAGTTCATGATGGTAACACGTATTTACAATACGCTATCAAAATGTTGTGTACGTTATTGCAAACTGTTACCATTCCCAAAATTTGTAAAAAAGATTATGTAGGACAATAAACATAAGTGTGTAAAGTTGGCAAATAGTTTAGTGAATATTGCTGATTTGGATGATTTGTTAAAATAAGGAACCCGTTTAGTTTTTGTTTGGTTTCCTGTAATACTGGTTCTGAACATTGTGTTTTATAGAACGAAAGCGTTCTAAAGGGATTCTGATAAGGTACAAGCCTAAGGAAACATTTTACTAGGTTACTAGTGGTTCTCAAAATGGGGTCCAGGGACCCCCAGGGTTCCTTGAGGTGGTTCCAGGGGGTCGCCAGCAAACAGGGAAATAATTAATTTTCACTATAATTCCATCCATAGGGAACAAAATAACAGAATGTATTACTATTTTGGTCATGGGTTTCATACACTTTCTGTAATAAAACATCTAAAAGCAAAAATCTTATCAGATGGGGGACCCTGGGATCAAATCTTATATCAAATGGGGGTCCGTGGTCTAATTGATCTCAGTTTATGTTACAGCTATGGCAAGATACTGGGGGGTGGTGGAGGTGGGGGGAGTTGGGTGGGTGGGTATCACCATTTCTATATGACCAATGGATGACGAGGCAATGAGCAAGCGCATGACTCATCGGTGTGCACCGGTATTCCTCCGCATATTCCAGCAGAATCACAAAAAATGCACATTAGTCATTCATAAAGGCACTCTACCTTTGCGTCAAGCGTTACATTCTCTCTTATGGCGCACTGGGCATCAATTAGACCCCCCATTCAAGAAGCAACAAGCATTTGGGAGCAAAGTGCGTCACGGTGCACAGATAAACATCTGGGTTATTAAAAAAAAAAAAATACAAGCCCACAAATCATCCGGATCGCCGTTCTTGTATGTGTGAAATGGAGATATCCAACTATCCCGATGCGATGGGGAGCGCTCGGTAAATTGCGCATCAAGAGGCTCCAGACGCAGCAGTCTTCTCCAACCAGGAGACTGGAGAAGTGGGTCAAGCCATGCATGGCAGGGCGACTCCTATGAGACTAGTCTCCACAAAACCAGAACATAGGCTAGGCTACTCTTACAAGTAACTGTTATTTACTTCTACTTTGCCAAGCACATAAAAGCACATATCCTACCGGTATATTGAAATCTAATTAAATTACACTTTCGTCTCGTCTAACATAGGGGACGCAAAAGAACGAGATAATCTGAGAAGAAATAATAGAAGGAAACCGATTACCCAACCAAAAGCATAGCAAGAAAGACGCATCAATATAGAATTATACCAAATAGCGTGATATATAATTGACACATGCCAAGTGTTGGATATCCAAGAGAGAAAATGTTTGACAAACTATCCAAATATATAGGCTACTACACATTTTGGGGAAATCGAAAGCTATGAAAATGGTCTAGATATAGGTCACGTTATAGGTCTGTCCTACATCATGCGGATGGGCTAACGTGGTTCAGTAGCCTAATGCACTGGCTGGTGGAGTTCACCCACATAATAAAGCTCTCTGAAAGTGCGCATAGCCTGCGCAATTTGGCTCCTGGCTCACCAATGTGGGGCATCCCCTACCGCTCCAATGTGACCGAAAACGCTGATTGGAGCCCATGCACGGCAGCAGACTGCTGTGTTTGACGCGAGCAAAACCAATTGAGCTAATAAAGAGCATTATCTTGCCAATCAGCTGTTTACCTGCGCATGTTACGCAACACAACTTCCCATTGAATTAAACCACAAAAGCGAAGCAGAATGCAGCTCTTATTTGATGCCAAAGTGAAGTTTGAGTGCCAGAACCTCGTTTTTTGCGGGGTTTGCAAGTCGACTTCAGTAGTTTCCTACTTCTGAGCTGCCCTCTTCGTGACCATGATGTAGGTGGCGTGAAATTGTTGTGACCCAACTCACCTGCCCATTTGCCCAGCTTCGGGGAAAGCAGCTGCCCATTTCCCAAGACCCAGATCCGAAAGCCGGAGAGCAGCCTGTAGAGCAGCCACAGCGCCAGGGAGGCCACGGTGCAAGCGCCGACCCAGAAGAGAGGCGTCTCGGCCCGCAGGAGCATCTCATCCACGTTCAACCAATGCATGGCGGTGACTCTCTGTGTGTTGTGTGTGTGCGTAAAAGTGTGTGGAGACCTCAATTTTAGGCAATGTGCTCCAATTTCCAAGCCACAACGTGAGAGAGAGTCCCTTTATAAGGAGGTTGTTGTAGCATCATACACACACACACACACACACGCCACACACTCCCCCAACTCCCCCAACACTTGTCTAGCCTGATTTAAAGCGCACCGCCCACCTCCTACTCTACACCGCCCACCTCCCCGCGTCACTCGCTGCCACCGCTGCCCGTCAGCCGGTGCTCCTCACCGGTTGGCGCATTTGCATGTCAATCCAGCCGAGAGCTTCCCCCATTCATTCGATTTTCTGTATGAAGCGGGGCGGGTCAAAGGCAGACCGGGATGGGGAGCGATTGGGCAAACATTACGGCAGCTCCCATCCGAAGCCTGTCATTGGCTCTCGCCAGAACAGGTTTGTCGGTTTCAGTCAGGATTATGAAACCCTCCAAACCCACGCTTTCGGAAGGAGGAAAAAACTGCCCGCACCACTTTATGAATGAAAGGATGCTCTCATTGGTGGGGAATGTGCGCGTCCGCCCTGGCGATCTTTTGGAGAGCGTTAATTGGCTAAGGAGACGCCAGTCAGGTCAGCCTGCTGCAACCAAGACATGAGTCACTCGTCTATTTTAGGTATTCTGCCTGCATCATACTGCTGATAACCTGGAAATGGGGAGACGGGAGCGATTAGCAGCATCCGTACATATATCCACCCACCGTTGCGCCGTAACTCTCATTGCGCACTTGCTTCCTTCCGCTACAATGTGCGCAGCAGGTACGATGTCCAAAAATAAAAACTACAACTCCCAGCTATCTTTCGCTTGTCGTAGTGCTCTCGCGAGATTGCCCCTTCGTAGGGTTCCCCAACCAAAACACTGTGGGATGTGCGTGTTACATAAACACAGACAGAGACAGGCACGTGGATTTCTTTCAATCGCTTTATTTCAATGCTTTTCTTTTACATTGCCAGACATAATCATGCTTATTGCACACAGACGATGGATGATGCATCACAACCTGCTGTCACGATTCTACTGAGCGATTCTTCCCCCACCGACACAGAAAGACAACTTGCAACAGTATAGCACACACATTCACTAACACACACACACACACACACACACACACACACACACACACACACACACACACACACACACACACACACACACACACACACACACACACTCACACACCTCCAAAACTAAACATGAAATTCAGACAAACTGAAGGTTTTGGGGATAAAGCAAAGTCTGTCATGTACTCAGCACAGGGTCATCCTGGGAGTGGTCGTGCAGCTGTTCGCATTCTTTGACACAAGTCGAGGACCGAAATGGACGTCCTACAATCTGAAACAGGATGAAATGATAATTAGTAGCCTACAGTATACTGTGACTCCCCAATTCTCTCACTCACATTTTATAGTGTGCAGAAATCATATTTACAGTGCACATAGGCTGCACAAAACCACTATGTAAATAGCACCGTTTTGATTTCTAGCATCATCGCACAATATTATAAATTAATAATTCACCAAAAAAAGAAATGGAAGATAACCATGCACGCAACATAGGCTACAAATATTCTGTCATAAAGGCAGAATGATTGTTGGATTATAAGACAGATAGGCCTATATGAGCCTGTAGTGTATTATGACAAAATCAAACCAAATTTGCACAGATGAGAAATATGACTCATACTGAGAGTCCACTGTCACGTCTCAGTCGTGTCCTCCTCGCATCCAAACTGTGGATTAGTCGTGCAGCATCCCCGTGGAAATCCACACGCGTTTCTCTCATCTACAGGAGTTAAAAAAAAGTCACTCAGTGCAGCCACACAAAGACGAGAACATTTATTTACAACGAATTCAAAGATCAGTTTCACAGCAGTTAACCCCCATTAACACGCATTTTGACCATTGAATCTTTTATAGCATTTTATAGCCTTTCATAGGCTTTTTTCTGTTGTCTGTTTTTACCAGCTTATAGGCTATGTAACACACTGCCACAGAATAGGCTACAGCTGTTCTCTGTTGTGAAGCTCCTATAGTAAGTAGGCTACTTACACGTAAAGTAGCTACTACCCGCACTCCCAGTATCGATAGCCCAAAACCACGCGTAGCCTACACCACAGAAGAAGGGACTAATTCACCCGCAAGCTTTTCTCACATTTCATACATTAGCATATAGGCATTTCCTTCTGTAACACACACACACACACACACACACGCATGCACGCACGCACGCACGCACGCACGCACGCACACACACACACACACACACACACACACACACACACACACACACACACACACACACACACACACACACACACTGGACTAACGTTCCCTCTAAACTGCAGTTTGGTGACTTGCATCTATAATTCTCACACTGATATAAAACCATACAATTATTTGTCTGCAGAAACTTTAAGCAGACGTTTTGGGGAGTTCCCTGTATTTTATGTATTTCCCCCCCTCAGCCAGCAGATATTTTTAGATCAGATTAGATTAGATTCTTTAATCTACCATTTAGGCTACCATTTGTCTCCCTGCGCTGCATTTCAGCACCACAGATCTCACACTGATATAAAATCATACAATTATTTGTCTCTAGGAACTTTAAGCAGGAGTTTTGGGGAGTTCCCTGTAATTTCTGCCGCCCACCCCCCACCCCGCCCCCTCAGCAGATACCATTTGATACCACTGCGCTGCATTTCAGCACCACAGAGATGGACAGCGACGCACAGACTCCCGCTGTCCCCTGTAACGCACTTTGCCATAAAATTCAAAATCTCCCCTTTTGTCTAATGTTAATTGATGTGTAGTTGCAGCCTATGAGTGTCACACCTCCACCTGACAGAGAGCAGCATGCAGGGTGTCACACCTCCACCTGACAGAGAGCAGCATGCAGAGTGTCACACCTCCACCTGACAGAGAGCAGCATGTGTCACACCTCCACCTGACAGAGAGCAGCATGCAGGCACACCTCCACCTGACAGAGAGCAGCATGCAGGGTGTCACACCTCCACCTGACAGAGAGCAGCATGCAGAGTGTCACACCTCCACCTGACAGAGAGCAGCATGCAGAGTGTCACACCTCCACCTGACAGAGAGCAGCATGCAGGGTGTCACACCTCCACCTGACAGAGAGCAGCATGTGTCACACCTCCACCTGACAGAGAGCAGCATGCAGGGTGTCACACCTCCACCTGACAGAGAGCAGCATGCAGGGTGTCACACCTCCACCTGACAGAGAGCAGCATGCAGAGTGTCACACCTCCACCTGACAGAGAGCAGCATGTGTCACACCTCCACCTGACAGAGAGCAGCATGCAGAGTGTCACACCTCCACCTGACAGAGAGCAGCATGCAGGGTGTCACACCTCCACCTGACAGAGCAGCATGCAGAGTGTCACACCTCCACCTGACAGAGAGCAGCATGCAGAGTGTCACACCTCCACCTGACAGAGAGCAGCATGCAGAGTGTCACACCTCCACCTGACAGAGAGCAGCATGCAGAGTGTCACACCTCCACCTGACAGAGAGCAGCATGTGTCACACCTCCACCTGACAGAGAGCAGCATGCAGGGTGTCACACCTCCACCTGACAGAGAGCAGCATGCAGGGTGTCACACCTCCACCTGACAGAGAGCAGCATGCAGGCACACCTCCACCTGACAGAGAGCAGCATGTGTCACACCTCCACCTGACAGAGAGCAGCATGCAGGGTGTCACACCTCCACCTGACAGAGAGCAGCATGCAGAGTGTCACACCTCCACCTGACAGAGAGCAGCATGTGTCACACCTCCACCTGACAGAGAGCAGCATGCAGGGTGTCACACCTCCACCTGACAGAGAGCAGCATGCAGGGTGTCACACCTCCACCTGACAGAGAGCAGCATGCAGGCACACCTCCACCTGACAGAGAGCAGCATGTGTCACACCTCCACCTGACAGAGAGCAGCATGCAGGCACACCTCCACCTGACAGAGAGCAGCATGCAGGGTGTCACACCTCCACCTGACAGAGAGCAGCATGCAGGGTGTCACACCTCCACCTGACAGAGAGCAGCATGCAGAGTGTCACACCTCCACCTGACAGAGAGCAGCATGCAGGCACACCTCCACCTGACAGAGAGCAGCATGCAGGGTGTCACACCTCCACCTGACAGAGAGCAGCATGCAGAGTGTCACACCTCCACCTGACAGAGAGCAGCATGCAGGCACACCTCCACCTGACAGAGAGCAGCATGCAGGGTGTCACACCTCCACCTGACAGAGAGCAGCATGCAGAGTGTCACACCTCCACCTGACAGAGAGCAGCATGCAGAGTGTCACACCTCCACCTGACAGAGAGCAGCATGCAGGCACACCTCCACCTGACAGAGAGCAGCATGCAGAGTGTCACACCTCCACCTGACAGAGAGCAGCATGCAGAGTGTCACACCTCCACCTGACAGAGAGCAGCATGCAGGCACACCTCCACCTGACAGAGAGCAGCAGCAGAGTGGCACACCTCCACCTGACAGAGAGCAGCATGCAGAGTGTCACACCTCCACCTGACAGAGAGCAGCATGCAGGGTGTCACACCTCCACCTGACAGAGAGCAGCATGCAG